>NC_133326.1:696369689-696508186 GCF_042186555.1 Aquarana catesbeiana
CAAATGGCATAGGCGTTTTTAAGCTGTAAAAAAAAACCCAGGACCAGTGGGTTCTGAGAGACGTTTTTCAGCTGTAAAAATGCTCTAACGCTGATAAACACTCAAAAACGCTCAAAAACGTCACTCACCAACGTTTTTTAATGTTTTTGATCCTTTAAAAAAAAAAAAAATTAAAAAAAAAAAAAAAAAAAACGCTAAAAAACGATAACGCGGAAAAACGCTAAAAAACGCTAATAAACGCTAAAAAAGCTATTGCAAAAACGTTGACAAAAGCTGAAAAAAGTTAAAAAAAATCACTGCAAAGATACTGGCATTTTCATAACGTTATTTTAACATCCTGTATGCATGGGGCCTAATGGCTGTGTGTTGAGTTATTTTGAGGGGACAGCAAATTTACACTGTTATAGAAGCCATGCACTCACTACTTTACATTGTAGCAAAGTGTCATTTCTTCAGTGTTGTCACATGAAAAGATAGAATATAATATTTACAAAAATGTGAGAGGTGTACTCACTTTTGTGAGATACTGTATATATATTTATAGCTATATCTAAATATATATATACTGGTTGCTCAATGCGCTAAGCTATAGAAATTATTATTTATCAAATTATTATTCTCATCAAAGATCACTATATCTTAATGAATTTAGCTTGAAACGTAAAAAATTAATTACTTACCCTATTTACTAATGGTCTCTCACGAAAATCCATAAGTGGTTAAATGTATAGAAATTTAAATAAACCAACAAAAACACATAAAAAAAAAAATGTAGTTAATGTTTAATATCACAAGAATAGTCTTTATAAGAGGTATTTTTTTACCATAATTTCTATTAACTATGAAAAAGAAAAATATATGAGGTCAATAAATTGACTAAAATTGAAGAAGAGCAAGAGAGAAAATAAGTATATTATTATATGTATTGTAAATGTACAACGTTCTGTATGATGTGTATCATTGGATAGGCCCGATGACTAAATAAGAAACCCTTTACACACAAACATTTATATATTTCTCTGCACAAATTAAAGGTTCCATAGGGAGTAACTAAGGTCTCTTTGGGATTATGTTTACGTCTTTGATAAAAAAAAAAGTTTTTTTGCAATATATTATTTAAAATAAATGAAACTATGTAATAATTTATTGCTCAGAGACATCAGTGTAACAATTGAATGAAACCTGTGCTAAAATACATAAGTAGTCTGCTGCTACTTACCTCTCCTTCTGCAATGCTAGTTCCCTGGCTGTCACGTTGATCAAATAGATTCAAAGCACACTTCTGAGCATCTTTTTTAAATGAAAATGGTCCCTTAAAAAGAGCACAAAATATATAAAGACACAATACCCTCCTTCAGTCCAGAGATATCTCTTACAGTACTTATTTTTTGCCGCAAGATGCCCTCAGTCTTCCTGATAAAATGCCCAGTATAATTTAATCAATAAGGCTAAGGGTAGACATGTGTGGTTTGTTTCGTTCTGAATCGAAATTCAGACAAGTTTTGTGTTATTCAGAAATTTGGATGTATCCAAATTTATGAATTACAATAGTAACGAATTTAAACAAATCTGAAATAAAGAAACAAAATATTTGGATGAAATTTGAATTTGATTAGTTTTTGAATCAAATTCAAATAGTTTTTAAATTGAATTTGAAAAGTTTTTGAATCAAATTTGAATTTCAGAAGAGAATGAAATAGAATTGAAAATAATGTAATAGAATAAAAAATATATAATAGAACAGAAAATAATGAAATAGAAAAAAAAATAAATAGAATAGAAAAGAAAAGATTTATATAAAATAGAGTAGATAATAAAGGAATAGAGTAGAATAAAAAAGAATAAAATAAAATAAAAAGAATATAACCATATTCTGAAATTTGATTTCCAAATAGAATAAATTTGAAATCAAATATAATAGAAAAGAATAGAATAATAAAAAAGAATAGAATAGAATAGAATAGAATAAAATAGAAAGTATATAATGATCTTTTGAAATTCAAATTTCGAATAGAATAGAAAAGAATAGATTAGAATAGAATAGAAAATAAAAGGATAGGATAGAATAGAAAAAACAATAGAAAGAATAAAACAATACAACCATCTTCCGAAATTCAAGTTAAATTCAGTTAGGCCATAACCCTACTAAGAGTATATACTATGTTACCAGAATTATTGGGACGCCTGCCTTTACAAGCACATGAACTTTAATGGCATCCCAGTCTTAGTCCGTAGGGTCCAATATTAAGTTGACCCACCCTTTGCAGCTATAACAGCTTCAATTCTTCTGGGAAGACTGTCCACAAGGTTTAGGAGTGTGTCTATGGGAATGTTTGGCCATTCTTCCAGAAGCACATTTGTGAGGTCAGGCACTGATGTTGGACAAGAAGGCCTAGCTTGCAGTCTTCTCTCTAATTCATCCCAAAGGTGTTCTATCGGGTTGATGTCAGGACTCTGTGCAGGTGAGTCAAGTTCCTCCTCCCCAAACTCGCTCACCCAGGCAAGGTAAGGCAGGCCTCCCAATACTTTTGGTAATACAGAGTATATTCAAAATAATTCTATATTTCACCAGTACACTCAAGTAGGGTCAAAAGTTCAATACAAAAAGCATGATATAGGTTGCATAAAGACAAAAATATTTTTGATTTTTGAACTGAAGTTAGGATTGTAAAAACACAAAGTGTTTTCCATTTTTGATGATAATGCACCATAATGCAACAATTATGACCACCCAGTGGCATAGCGTGGGGGGGGCGGTGGTGGGGTGGCCCCGGGCGGAAAATCTAGGGAGTGCATCTAGGGTGACTACATGTCCCAAGATCTCATGCCCCCTAAAATGGCCCTGTTATAGCCGCTGCCTGTCACTCACTGTCAGCCTTGGCTCCTGGCCAGCGGAGACCCGCTTTGTGTCCTTCACCACTGGCTGCTGGCTCACCACCCAAACTGGTTGCTAGCCATGGCCCGTCTGGCATCTAGCAACCAGTGATGTCATGAGGAAGAGAGATGCCCCAGCATTCAGAGCGAGGAGGATTTTACCTTCTCCTCTTTCGCGCCTACTGCTTAGCTCCACCCACCTCCTCCCTGCATCTTCTCTGGTGGGCGGCATGCAGAAGGGAGGCTCAGGCACTGCAGTCACAGATGAGAGATCAGGCTTAGAATGCTCAGTCAGGTCTCCTCCAGCAGTCAGCGTTCTGTGCTGAACTGTCGGCACTTCTCAGCTCAGTGTGTGTGTGTGTGTGTGTGTGTGTGTGTGTGTCAGTCTTCCTGTAGCCACTAGCAAGCCTCTCAGTGCAGACTGCAGAGAGGATGGTTAGCAGAGGACTAAATGTCCCTGCATGAACTTGTGAAATCTATGGGATCACACCCTTAGATCTCAGGGATTGCTGCTGGGACTTGTAGTCCTTCAATTTTTTTGGGGGGTCACATCCTTAGATATCAGGGGTTCATGCTGGGACAAATCCTTCACTTTTGGGCAGGCCCTGGCATGGGAGGAGTCACATCAGCAGCCAGGGTCAGAAGAGGGACGTTCACCTTCCTGAAGTTCCGGTGTGTCGGACTAGTGGTAGGCATCACTGCATCTGGTGACAGGCTATGGGTGGAAAGTGGCACACTGCATCTGGTGGCAAGTGACAAGCTGCTTCTGGTGGCAGGCAACAGTGACACGCTGCATCTCCTGGCAGCGACAATGATTCTGCATTATGGTGAGTAAAAACTATTTTATTGTATATTTTGATGTAGCAATAGAAATAATGTGAATTGATCATCCTGACACCATATTAACCACTTGACCACTGGGCACTTAAACCCCCTTAATAACCAGACCAATTTTCAGCTTTTGGTGCTCTCACATTTTGAATGACAATTACTCAGTCATGCAACACTGTATCTATATGAATTTTTTGTCCTTTTTTTCACACAAATAGAGCTTTCTTTTGGTGGTATTTAATCACCGCTGGGTTCTTTATTTTTTGCGCTATAAAAGAAAAAAGACCGAAAAATCTGTAAAAAAATAAATTTTTCTTCGTTTCTGTTTTCTTCATATATTTTGGCCAAAATTTATACCGCTACATATCTTTGGTAAAAATAACCCAAATTAGTGTATATTATTTGGTCTTTGTGAAAGTTATAGCGTCCACAAGCTATGGTACCAATATCTGAAAATTGATCACACCTGAAGTACTGACGGCCTATCTCATTTCTTGAGACCCTAACATGCCAGAAAAGTACAAATACCCCCCAAATGACCCCTTTTTGAAAAGAAGACATTCCAAGGTATTTAGAAAGATGCATGATGAGTTTTTTGAAGTTGTCATTTTTTCCCACATTTCTTTGCAAAATCAAGTTTTTTTTTTTTCTTTTTTTTTTTTTTTCACAAAATTGTCATATTAGCAGGTTATTTCTCACACACAGCATATGCATACCACAAATTACACCCCAAAACACATTCTGCTATTACTCCCGAGTATGGCGATACCACATGTGTGAGACTTTTACACAGCGTGGCCACATACAGAGGCCCAACATGCAGGGGAGCACCTTCAGGCGTTCTGGAGCACCCAGGCCAATTCTGACATTTCTCTCCTACATGTAAAAATCATCATTTATTTGCTAGAAAATTACATAGAACCCCAAAACATTATATATGTTTTTTTAGCAAAGACCCTAGAGAATACAATAGCGGTCATTGCAACTTTTTATCTCGCACGATATTTGCGCAGCAATTTTTGGAACGCGTTTTTTTTTGAAAAAAAAATGTTTTTTGCTTTAAAAAAAACAAAACAGTAAGGTTAGCCCAATGTTTTTGCATAATATGAAAGATGAAGTTACGCCGAGTTAATAGATACCTAACATGTCACCTTTCAAAATCGCACACGCTTGTGGAATGGCGCCAAACTTCACCACTTAAAAATCCCCATAGGCGACGCTTTAAAATTTTTTACTGGTTACAAATTTTGAGTTACAGAGGAGGTCTAGGGCCAAAATTATTGCTCTCGCTCTACCGATCGCAGCGATACCTCACATGTGTGGTTTGAACACCGTTTTCATATGTGGGCGGGACTTACGTATGCGTTCGCTTCTGCATGCGAGCACACGGACAGGGGCGCTTTAAAAAATTTTTATTTTTTTTTATTGTTCATTTTACTTTATTTATTTTAGTTTGACACTTTTTTCCAAAAAAAAAAAATTTTTGATCACTTTTATTCCTATTACAAGGAATGTAAACATCCTTGTAATAGGAATATGGCATGACAGGTCCTCTTTACAGTGAGATATGGGGTCAATAAGACCCCACATCTCACCTCTAGGCTGTTCCTGAAATAAAAAAAAAAAAAAAAAAAAAAAGATCCTGGCTTTGATCATAGCGGTGAGTCGGTAGAAGCACCGGAGGGCGGCGGGAGGGAGGGGCGTCCCCTCTCGCCTCCCGTAAGAACGATCAAGCAGTGTAACAGCTGCTACGATCATTCTTATGGTGTAGGGAATCGCCGGCTGAAAAAGATGATATCTGAATGATGCCTGTAGCTGCACCCATCATTCAGATATCCCCGCACAAAGTCAAGGACGTCGTATGACGGAAGGCGGGAAGTGGTTAAAACGCTTTTTTTTTTTTTAACACAAAGTTGTCCATTTATACAATATTTCTAACACATAGCATGTATATACCAAAAATGACCCCCCAAAATAGATTCTCCTGCTCCTCCTGAGTACGGCGATACCACATGTGTGAGACTTCCACAGCCTGGCCACATACAGAGGCTGGGTACGGCTGAGCATGGCTGGGTATTGCAGAGTATCGCCGAGTATGACTGGGTATGGCAGAGTATGGCTGGGTATCACCGAGTATTGCAGAGTATGGCTGGGTATTGCAGAGTATGGCGGGGTATTGCAGAGTATGGCGGGGCATTGCAGAGTATGGCTGGGTATTGCAGAGTATGGCTGGGTATTGCAGAGTATGGCTGGGTATTGCAGAGTATGGCTGGGTATGGCAGAGTATGGCTGGGTATGGCAGAGTATTGCAGATTTTTGTGGGGTATTGCAGAGCATGGCTGGGTATGGCAGAGTATGGCTGGGTATCACTGAGTATTGCAGAGTATGGCTGGGTATTGCGGGATATTTCAGGGTATTTCAGGGTATTGCAGGGTATGGCAGAGTATTGCGGGGTATTGCAGGGTATGGCAGAGTATTGCGGGGTATTGCAGGGTATGGCAGAGTATTGCGGGGTATTGCAGGGTATGGCAGAGTATTGCAGGGTATTGGCAGAGTATTGCAGGGTATTGGCAGAGTATTGCGGGGTATGGCAGAGTATTGCGGGGTATGGCAGAGTATTGCGGGGTATGGCAGAGTATTGCGGGGTATGGCAGAGTATTGCGGGGTATGGCAGAGTATTGCGGGGTATTTTAGGGTATTGCAGGGTATGGCAGAGTATTTCGGGGTATTGCAGGGTATGGCAGAGTATTTCGGGGTATTGCAGGGTATTGGCATGGTATTGTGGGGTATTCCAGGGTATGGCAGAGTATTGCGGGGTATTCCAGGGTATGGCAGAGTATTGCGGGGTATTGCAGGGTATGGCAGAGTATTGCGGGGTATTGCAGAGTATTGCGGGGTATTGCAGGGTATGGCAGAGTATTGCGGGGTATTGCAGGGTATGGCAGAGTATTGCGGGGTATTGCAGGGTATGGCAGAGGGAATTGCAGAGTATTGCACAGCATTGCAGGGCATACAGAGTAGTAGGGATGGCTGAGCATGGATGGATGGATGGCTGGATGTCTCTGTGCAGCGCTGTGGGCACTACAGATGCAGCCCACAACGCTGCAGCCATCCATCCATCCGCCTCTTCGGTCACTGTGTACCGATCGGTACACAGGAGGGGAGGAGAGGGGGAGGAGAGGAACCGGCGTCATCAGATGACGCCGGTTTGTTTACATGTGATCGCTCCGTCATTTGACGGAGCGATCACATGGTAAACGGCCGCGATCAGCGGCCATTTACCGGGATCTGTGATGCGCCGGGTCCTCTGGCCCCGGCGATCACGGATGCTCTCGAGTGCGCACCCTAGGGGCGCGCGAGAGCAGAATTCTGGGAGGACGTTCCTGGACGTCCTCCCAGAGTTAAACAACCGCCCTGTAGCCGTCATTTGGCTATGGGCCGGTTGTTAAGTGGTTAAAGGGGTTTTTAAAAAAAAAAAAAATAACAAACATGTCATACTTAACTCCACTGTGCAGTTCCCTTTGCACAGAGTGACCCCGATTCTCGACTTCTGGGGTCCCCAGGTGACGCTGGTAGCTCCTCCCCGCATCGAGTGCCCACGTTGGAGAAGGCTCTCCACACATCGAGTGCCCACGTTGGAGAAGGGAGCCAATGGCTGCTCTGCTATCAATCTATCCAATCAAGAGCAGAGACAGCGGGCAGAGAAGAAGAGTGCGTCTCCGCCGAGGGAACGAACAGGCTCAGGTGAGTAAAACGGGGAGGGGCTGGGACCCCGGTCAGTGTCAGAAGTTTTTTCACCTTAAAAAAAGTGTGTTTTGAAGGAGAATATAAAGTTTACAGTTCATAATGATAAGAGTCCAGATATTGTGATTCTGAATGGTGAACAAGAAATCTTGTGAGAAATCCTTCACCAGTGGGTATGCACACACTGCCTCATCATAAACTGTGGACCACCCTGTAAATTGGTTACTGGTGCTCTTTACATGCTTAAGCTGGCCAACTACTTCATAGCAATCCCTTTTACGGCCAGTCCTACACTACTCTGCTCTGCAAATGCTACGAGAGACACCATGGCAAGATGGGGCAAACAGACACAGTAAACAGACCATAACCTAGTAGCTCTACCCCACCTTGTGTCTGTATGCCTCATGTTGGCATGGTGTCCACCTTAGAATTTGCAGTGGCAGAGCAATGTATGACTGGCTAGAAGAGGGATTACTTTGACGCAGTTGGCCAGCTTAAACATGTATTGCAATATGTGTGAACTAAAAATCCCTGTTTTTCATTGCATAGTTTGCCGGAAAGGGTGCAAATCAGTGTGCAGTGGGTTCATCCAGAATTTATAGTCTCCTACTCCAGTCCACCTGCCAGTGAGCTTCCAGTCTGTTTTCCTGTTCTTCCTGGAAGCACAGCCTACTCTTCAGCATCCATTAATGGAAGACCAGTCAGGCACTCTGTGCTCTGGTGCTTCTGTTACCTTATCAGGTATTCTGAGCCAGAGGTGTAAGAGAAGCCTGCCTCTGCACCACCAGGTACGTTATGTCTATTTTTATTTTAATCATTGGCTTTCATTAAAATCACAGCTGGTGATACTGATATAAAGGTCTTTGTTTGGGCACTTTGTGTTATGGGGTGTCAACGTTCTGTGACTTTCCCCCCACAATCTCCCGATTGTAAATCACTGTGTCACATGCTCTGCTGAAGGAATCTAAAATTTTATATGCTGATGCACAGGCATAATCCAATGTTGCCACCATTAACCGCTTGCCGACCTGCTCGACCACGGAGCCGATCCGAGCACCCTGTGGTCGCGATCGCCACCTGGCTCCCGCGATCGCTTGGGGCACACCAAGAACCGGGATCTGTGTGTGTAAACACACAGTTTCAGGTTTTCTGAGGGGAGAACAGACAGATTGTCTGTTCATACAGAGTATGAACAGCGATCTGTCATCTCCCCTGCACAGTCCCCTCCCCCCTTCAGTTAGAACACACAATAGGGAAAACATTAACCCCTTGATCGCCCCCTAGTGGTTAACCCCTTCACTGCCAGTGACATTTTTACAGTAATAAATGCATTTTTATAGCACTGATCGCTGTAAAAATGCCAATGGTCCCAAAAATGTGTTAAAATTGTCCGCGTGTCCGCCATAATGTCGCAGTCCTGATAAAAATCGCAGATAGCTGCCATTACTAGTAAAAAAAAATTAATAACAAAAATGCCATAAAACTATCCCCTATTTTGTAGACGCTATAACTTTTGCGCAAACCAATCAGTATACGCTTATTGCAATTTTTTTACCAAAAATATGTAGAAGAATACATATCGGCCTAAACTAAGGAAAAAAATATTTTTTTTATATATTTTTGGGGAATATTTATTATAGCAAAAAGTAAAAAATATTGTGTTTTTTCAAAATAGCTGCTCTTTTTTTGTTTATAGCGCAAAAAATAAAAACCGCAGAGGTGACCAAATACCACCAAAAGAAAGCTCTATTTGTGAGAAAAAAAGGATATCAATTTTGTTTGGGTACAGCATCGCACGACCAAGCAATTGTCAGTTAAAGCGACGCAGTGCCGAATCGCAAAAAGTGCTCTGGTCAGGAAGGGGGTAAAATCTTCCGGGGCTGAAGCCATTAAAAAGCCTGTAAAAAAGAAAGTAAACTTTTGGAGCCAGAAACAGATAGGAAATATGACCTGTGAAAAAGCAGATGCAGCCTGATATTATTGTAGTGCATGTTAACAGAGACAGGCAGTAGAGAGGTTGTGAAAAAAAAAACAATTACGGCAGGAGGCGGAGCCTAGCGGAGCAGACATGCATTGTTAGAGCTCCACACCGCGGAGGAGAGAAGAGAAGGACAAAGCGGAGCCTGCAGGCTCAAAAGGTATCCATTTGAACCTTTTTGCCCCAGGGAACAAACTGTGAAAATTTGGGCAGGAAATATGGTACTGGGAAGAAACCGTGGCAGAAATAAAAATCACCTCACAAAGAGCTCACAGGCACTCACTGCAACTAAAGCAGCTCCAGTCACCTCACAAGATACAGCATCAGGGCGCTCTCACAGACAGAAAATGTCACAGCAAGACTCTCCATTTGAGTCAGATACAGAACAAATCCTCTCACAAACTTCTCCACAAGCCTCCTCAGTATCCCCAGTAATATTATTACAATTTGAAAAGATGCTTCATAAGGCTTTAAAACAAACCTCAGACCAAATAACAAAAAGCCTAACCAAAGAAATAAGAGAGCTGGGAAACCGCACCGCAGCCTTAGAAATAAAAATGGATGAAATTGAAATTACAACCCAAGAAAATATAACAGAATTGGAACAATTAAAAAAAGAGAATTTAATACTTCAAACTAAGCTCGAAGATTACGAAAATAGAGCCAGACGTTCAAACTTGCGCATAAGGGGAATACCTGAAACTGTGACAGACCTGCAATCTACTATTACTGCTCTATTACAAGAACTAAAGCCAGATATCCCTATTGAACGTTTAGAACTGGACAGAGTACACAGAGCCCTCACAGCCAAAAAGAAAGACGGACCCCCACGTGATATAATCACAAAATGTCATTATTACAGAACGAAAGAACAAATACTAATTGCTGCAAGAGAAAAAAAGGAACTTAATTTTCAAGGACACAATTATCAAATTTTTGCTGACTTATCCCAACTTACTATTACTAAAAGACGATCCATGAAACCCCAACTAATGGAACTGCAACTCCACAACATTATGTATCAATGGGGCTTCCCCTTTTCAGTCAGATTTAACTACCAAGGTACAATTTACAGAAGCAGATCAGCAGATGAACTACAACAAACCCTTTTAAAATTAAATCTGACAGAACCCACAAGCAGCAACACTCCCACACGCAGAAGAATGGCATCATCTTCACCTTTAGGCAGCACCCAGAAAATTTCAGAACAAAATGGGAATCATCATTCTCACAAAAGAGGCCGTTATGCCACATTATCCATGGACCAAGAAGATTCAATGGACTGACATCCTAATTCCTGATATCTCTTCATTTATTATACTAAGAGATGGTTCTCTATAAAAAAACCTATATTTATAACTGAATGTAACTGCATTCTGATAGTCACACACTGTGTGGGATCATGTTACATTGCAGTTATATTTCTTATTACTTCTGATTCATATAGCCTTAGAATATATAAGTGAAATAAGGAAATTCTTGTTCAGTTATATATTATCAGGTAATAACAATAGATTTATTACTTTTTAGGACAAATATGTTCAATAATCCAGAAGTAATGGAAGCTTTTTCTTTCTTTTCTTAAAACAAATATATTATTACCTAACTAATTCCTAGAATTATGTTTTTGTTTATTCTAATCTGAAGCAATACAACCTCAATTTTATGAGTTAACACATCTAAACAGTTACATATGAATAAAATATGTAATTGTTTACTCTAAAAGGGTTAAAATCCCCAAATTATTCAAACTATCTTCATCAATACCAAAGTTATTAACAGTACCTTTCTAACTGAATTATTTAGCCTAGGGCAAGACTAACCATATACAACCACCCTGGAATAAATAATTTCAACAAAAACTATATTCTGCACTCCAATTAATGAAACATCATTTTGATGTCTTTTGACATAGCACTTCTCTCCTGTAAGCGGAAGATCCGTGTACCCCCATTAGCCCTCCTCATTCTCCCAACCATATTATGTGGGAGTGTGACGAAGGCACTTATTCCCCTGAGAGAGATATTTATTCTCTTTCACGGGTAAATTGTGATTACTTGCAAAAAATAATTTATACAATCTCATATGTTTTTTGTTTACTCTTTACTCCAGAATTCACTGGTTTCTTTTCTATCTATTCATCTCTTCAGTCCACACAGGTTGATCTGCGCAGTCAGCTCTGCATAACAAAAAGTAAGTCAAAACTATTTGATCTATTGCCATGGCACCACTGAATATACTTTCCCTGAATGTTCAGGGAATAAATGTCCCTCAAAAAAGGACCAAAGCCTTCCGTACTTTCCATAACAAGAAGGCTCACATAGTATGCCTCCAAGAAACACACTTCACCAAAGATTCTACTCCAAAATATATTTCTCCTTTTTATCAACAAATTTACACGGCTTCTGCCTGTACCAAGCAAAGGGGAACTCTAATTGCATTTCACCGATCCACACCATTCACCTTATCATCAGAAATTAAAGACCCAGAAGGTAGATACCTGATACTCATGGGTTATATAATGGATACAGCAATCACGGTGATTTCCTACTATGCCCCTAACAAACAACCTACACCATTCCTCTCACATATATTACAAGTGATTAATACACACAAAATAGGAACAGTGATAATGTGTGGGGATTCGAACCAGGTCCTCCTCCCATTTCTAGATAAATCACCTTTTACACCATCCAAAATAACCTCTAGATTACCTTTTTCTCAACTTCTTTCCAAATACAATCTGGTAGATTCGTGGAGAGAAAGTAACCCAATGAAAAAGAAATTCACTTATTTCTCGCACCCTCATCAAACCTTCACCAGAATAGATCATATTTTTCTAACAATAGGAATGATACCAGAAATTATTGCATCAGATATAATTCCGATTCCGTGGTCTGACCATAATGCAGTATACACTACTATAGCCTCAGCCATACCAAAAGCGCATGACCCAACGTGGTACTTACCGGACATAATGCTCAAACACCCACTACATCAGATGGCCATTGAACAAGCTTTAAAGGAATACATATCAATTAATAATACAACAGACATCTCCCCAATAACACTGTGGGAAGCTCATAAACCTGTCTTGCGTGGTACAATACAAAGACAAATGGCACTATTTAAACGGGAACGCAAAAATCTAGCAAAAAAACTAGAACTCAATTTTAATGCAGCCTACATATCATTTCAAGATAATCCATCTCAGAGTACAAAATCTCATCTGGAAAAATCTAGATTGGAATACGATCTATTTCTCACTGAGTCAGTTGATAAATCCCTCAAACGCTCCAAACACAATTTCTACATGAATACAAACAAACCAGGTACATATTTGGCTCGGGCATTAAATTCAACCAACAAATCTTTCAAACCAATACGTTTGAAATTATCAAAAAATGTTTACACTTGTAATCCAGTTAAAATAGTCCATAAATTTCACTCACATCTCGCAACTTTATACAAGACAAACAATGAATTTAATCCTACAGAGGCTGAATCCTTCTTCTCAAAAATAACCTTACCTGAGTTATCTCAGAATCAAAAAAGCAGTTTGGATGAGCCTATAACTATAGATGAAGTTGCTAACGCCATAAAAGACCTAAAACTTAACAAAAGACCAGGCCCAGACGGCTACTCCTCTTTATACTATAAAACATTCTCAGAAATACTCTCTCCCATTCTCACTGAAACTTTTAACAAACTTCTAGATGGACATTCTTTTCGGCAAGAAACACTAATGGCAATTGTTTGTATTATCCCAAAACCCCTTTCTGATGATACTTCCTGTGTGAATTATCGGCCTATCTCTCTGTTAAACCTCGATATTAAATTATTAGCAAAAATAATAGCAAAACGCCTCAATAGCATTATAGGAAAATTAATACATAGAGATCAAGTAGGCTTCATGCCAAATAGACAGGCAGGCGATAATATACGCAGGGCAGTGTTATTGGCACATATTGCTAAAAAACGGAAAATCCCTTTATGTTTTCTATCTCTCGATATTAAGAGGGCATTTGACACAGTATCCTGGCAATATATGCAATATTCATTACAAAAATGGGGTTTTGGACCCCACTTTTTAACATGGATCAAAGCATTATATAATAAACCCAAAGCCTATATAAAATATGCTGGATACAAATCTGAAGCCTTTAATATCGAAAGAGGTACCCGACAGGGTTGCCCATTATCTCCCTTATTATTTGCCCTTATACTCGAACCCATGGCCCAATACATCAGAACAAACCAAACTATAACTGGCATTGAAGTAGGAGGTATTACACACAAATTATGTATATTTGCAGACGATATATTACTTTTTCTATCATCACCACAGGTCTCTGGTCCTAACTTAATACCAGCTCTTGATGGATTTGCAGCCCTATCCGGCCTTATGATTAATCCTAAGAAATGCCTAGTGCTTAATATTTCACTCACAAACATGGAATTGATCCCGGCTAGGGCTGCACTCCCATTCACATGGGCAGAAAAATCAATCCCATATCTTGGAATTTATTTAACAGCATCTCATTCTGACTTATTCTCAACCAATTATCCTCCTGTATTAAGACAGATCACAAATCTAATAAAACAATGGTCGCAACTCCCTTTATCCTGGATGGGGAAGATTAATGCAATCAAAATGACTATTCTACCCAAATTGCTTTATCTATTCAGAGTCCTCCCTATTCCAATTCCTTCCTATTTTTTGAGAATAGTACAAAAAAGAGCAACTTTGTTTATATGGGGCTCTTCTAAACCACGTATACCTATACACACACTCCATCTTCCCAAAAATAAAGGAGGCCTGGGATACCCTAATTTTACTAACTACTACAGAGCAGCACATTTGGCCAGTCTGTCCAAATACCATGCAAAACAGGAAATCCCATTATGGGTATTTATAGAGGCTTCAGAAAATGACCCTCTATTAATATCAAATTTATTATGGCTTGATCCTAAAGACCGCTTTAAAATTCATAATCCCATAACTAAACACTTCTTATCTCTCTGGGATAAACTAAAAACCAAATATCAGTTACAATCTCCACACAATCCTCTCCTATCTTTTATCAGAAATCCGGCCTTTTATCCGGCATGGATCTACCCAAATTCTTTTAAAGCTTGGACAACATCAGGCATCCAAACACTAAATGACTTCATAGCATCTAAATCATTCCTTTCATTCCCATCGCTTAGAGAAAAATATGATCTACCAAACTCTGAGATATTTAGATATCTCCAAATCAAAAATTTCTATACACCATTCCTAAAGGGGGATACACCATTATCCCAATTATCCATTTTTGAATCAATCTGTACAAAAGATCCATTTGCTAAAGGTACAATTTCATCACTTTATAATCAATTATATGGAGTAGCAAATCTTAATAGACCCTCTTACGTTCAGAGGTGGGAGGAGGACCTGGGACGAACTTTAGAAGACACGGACTGGTCTAACATATGGCTCACATCTAAGTCATCTTCACCCAACATCTTAGCACTGGAGACAAATTATAAAGTCCTAACTCGCTGGTACCTTATACCCGCTAGAGTGGCAAAATATTCACCTAATACCTCAGCTCTTTGTTTTCGAGGATGCCCAGAAATAGGCACATATTTACACATATGGTGGACGTGCCCAGTAATCCAAACCTTCTGGAAGGAAGTCTTCGTGATTGCATCTAAAATATTTAAAAAAATAATACAACCAGATCCATATTTAACTTTACTTAATCTAAAACTGGAATGGTTAACACTCTCTCAATTCAAACTTATGATCCAACTAATAACGGCTGCAAAACAAACAGTGGCCAAGGCATGGAAATCTCCTACATTGGTACTAGCAGAAACAATTCACAGAATGAATAATACAATGTCCCATGCTAAGATGGTAGCCATCGATCAAAATCAAATTCCAAAATTTGAAAAACTTTGGCATCCTTGGATAAAACAACAGTTCCTGTCAAACTTCAATGACTCTGTCCTGTTGCCATGGTAACAGATTAAATGACTTACAGAGACACCCATTCTAAGGCTTCAAAGAGAACTAAAAAGAATAATAAACTGACGAGCGGGACAACCTTGTGGACCATACCTCTACCTCTCAACCCTTTTTCTTCTTTCTCTTTCCTTTTCTCCACCTTACGATTAAAGCTTATTATCAGAATTTATTTGACCTATATACACTCTACTTGTAAACAATATGCATAGTAGGTATAAATCATTTAAATACCTACAAAAGTAACTAAGGAAATGATATATATCTTTAATTTAGGTTTACGTGAACCCAATGTTTAATATTTGAAATTTCATGATATTTACCTATATAAACCCTACTGTAAAACAATGAGCTTACTTTATAGATCCTTGTAAACTTACTTTATGTATCTTTATAACATTGTATACTCAATAAACTTCTTTTGACAAGGAAAAAACAATTACAGACAGAAATAATTAGGAAATATCCCCTGTGTAAAACCTGTTCCCTACCCCCCCAACCCCAAAGTCTCCAAGATACACATCATTTTGCTACCTAAAGGAAAAGCCCAAAAGCCCTTTAGTGGCCAAACCTGTCATCTGAGCTAAGTTAACCACTTGCCTACTGGGCACTGAACCTCACTGGCGGTATGATTATGTCAGATTTGTGATGTTCAAAGCGGTACACTTGTTTTGCATGGAAATTTGACGTTTTATATTGTAGGCCTGTAATGCTTAGGAATAACAAACTTAAATCTGTCCAAACAAGAGTCTAGCAGACATCCCGGGTATGATAAAGTTTGAAACACAAAATCATAAATTATAATATATTAAATAACTATAAATAATTATAACAAATAATAATATAATAATAATAAATAATATTCAAGAGTGTAATCAAATAAAAAACACTGAAATTTGCTCAGTTGCAGAATTGTCACTGTCATTACTTTAAGTGTTTGATGATGAATTTCCCCACAAATCACTATGGCTCAACTCTGCAAGTGATTCTAATTTATTATGCGATCCTGAGTGTGGCTCGGGGTTACCGCTTTTGGTAATGAAAATTCACCCCGAGCCACACTCGGGAATACCGCTAGGGAGGTTAAACCTTTGAATGACAATTGCATAGTCATACAACACTGTACTCAAATGAAATGCTTATCATTTTTTTCACACAAATAGACCTTTTTTTGGTGGTATTTAATCACTGCTGGGTTTTTTATTTTTTTGCTAAAAAAACGAAAAAAGACAGAAAATTTAAAAAAACTGTTTCATAGCTTGTTATAAAATGTTGAAAACAGGTAATTTTTCTGCTTCATGGATGTGTGCTAAGGAGGCTGTGCTGATGGGCACTGATAGGTTGCACTGATGGGCACTGATAAGGCAGCACTAATGGACACTGATAGGTGGCACTGATAAGCACTGATGACACAGCGCTGATGTGCACTGATAGGTGGCACTGATGAGTGGCACTGATGGTTGCCACTGATGGGCAGCACTGAAGGGCACTGATAGGTGGCACTGATAAGCAGCACTGATAAGTGGCACTGATGGGCACTGATGGGTGGCACTGATGGGCACTGGTAGGTGATACTGATAGGCAGCACTGATCAGTGCACTGATAATGAGGCACTGATGGGCATTGATTGGCAGCACTGGTAGGCATTGATAGGTGGCACTGGTGGGCACTGGTAGGTGGCACTGTAGGCACTGGTAGGTGGCATGGTGGACACTGGTAGGTGGCACTGGTTGGCACAGATGAGGAAGCCGCGGCACTCTGTGTGAGGGACCGATGTGCCTCTGACAGAAGCAGTGATCGGCTTTTTTTTTGGTTACGCTGACAGTGTAAGGGAAAAAATACTGATTACCGATCTTCTGTTTACATCACGTGATCAGCTGTCATTGGCCAACAGCTGAACACGTGGTAAGGGGCCGGGTAAGGGGCCGATCTGTCATCAGCCGAGTCTCAGACTCGGTGATCACAGAGCGTGCCGCAGACAGCGCATGCTCGGGGGGACATCCCAGCAATTAAGGCCTGCGCTGTAGCCGTCTTTCAGCTATAGCGCGGGCAGCAAGAAGTTAAAATGCTAGGCTATTTGGTTACTGTGGTGGAAAATCTGAGTATTATTTGCAAACTGGGAATGGTCTGGGTTTGTCTCAAACTCATGGAAGACCTGAACTTGATGTTCAATTGAAACCCAAGAACAACATAGAAATATAATGCAGCTTACCAGTCCTTAGATGTGGGGGCTGCAGTGTATTTCTTTTTTCGGGCTAAAAACATTTTCAAGCAAGTAAGCAAAGAAAATACCTGTTGATTTTGTCAGAAATGTAGTGTCCTTTCAACTCCTGTGAGCTGCACTGAAATCGAAGATAATGTTATTTTATTTCCAAACTGTCTTCTGTAAACAACAAATCTTCCCTCCCATCATGTCATGGAGATGAAGATGTGGTTGTAGTCCAAATCATGGGAGCAGAATAGCTTGACAACAAGGACTCCCTCTATAAATACAGTGGAGTGATTGAGCATTGTCACCCTGTTAAGGCCACATTAGTGGCCTTTCAAGGCCACGCTTTTCAGGCCACATTAGGCTCTAGGTGAGATAACAGTCAGTCTTTGACTGACATTTTGAGTGCATTCACACACAGACAATGGAAATGGGAAATCCTATCTGTGCCTTTTGCAACTTGTGTAAGGGTTCTTTCACACCTGCGAATGCTCCCTGCCTGTCATCATATGGGAATCCCAGCAGGATTTCCCGTGATCATCTACAAGAGGCAGTCCCATTGAAAGCAATAAGAGGCTTCCAGCTTCCACAGCTAATCATGCCCACTCGCATTTAATCACTCATGCAGCAATCATATGCGAGTAATTGGCCCCGGATGCAGGCAGTCCAGGGCTCATCACTTAAATGTGATTGCTGTATGAGCAATTACATGCGAGTGGACATGAGTAGCTGTGGGAGCTGGGACCCTCCCATTGCTTTTGATAGGGCTGCCCCTCATAACTAATGACAGGAACTCCCACTAGGGTTTTCACAGGCAGGGTGTATTCGCAAGTGTGAAAGAACCCTTACATGGGCTGCAAAAGGCACAAATAAGATCCTCCATTAACTTTGTCTGTAATGGTAGGGTCAGTCCCATCAGACACCTTTGCCTAGAAATGCATCTTTTCTTATGAGGTGACCAAAAGGTGTGCAGCTTTGACTAATTGCATCATCCGCTAGGTTACAAGAGTGGTATTTTGGTCAAAAGTATGTTTTTCTTGAACTTTGTTAATCCCAAGTAGGGATGAGCTTCGTGTTCGAGTCGAACCCATGTTCGACTCGAACATCGGCTGTTCGATCGTTCGCCGAATTGCGAACGTTATGGGCCGTTCGCGCTAAATTCGTGTGGCGCGTCACGGCCCATAATTCACTGCGGCATCGCAGTGCATTGCTGGCTGATGATTGGCCAAGCATGCACTATGACCCGCATGCTTGGCCAATCACAGCGCCGTCAGTAGAGAGAGCTGTAATTGGCCAAAGCCAGGGTGGCTTTGGCCAATTATGGCTCAGGGGATTTAGTACACACCCCACACTATATAAGGCCGCCTGCACGGCGGCCCTGTGTAGTGTGTGTTCCGGTGTGCTGAGAGATAGAGAGAGAGAGAGACAGTGTCATTTGATTTGAGTTAGATAGATTAGGCAGAACAGTCAGTCAGTTAGCTGCACTTACAGTGTATTGTGTATATATATGCATCCCAGGTGTTGCATATATATATATACACTGTATTCAGTTTAGCTAGATCCGTTCCTGTTATCTTCTATCTAGACTATTTACATTTAATGCAGTGCGTCCTGCTCACAGTGTTCAGCTAGATCCGTTCCTGCTATTTACATTTAGTGCAGTGCGTCCTGCTCACAGTGTTCAGCTAGATCCGTTCCTGTTATCTTCTAGACTATTTACATTTAGTGCAGTGCGTCCTGCTCACAGTGTTCAGCTAGATCCGTTCCTGCAATTTACATTTAGTGCAGTGCGTCCTGCTCACAGTGTTCAGCTAGATCCGTTCCTGCTATTTACATTTAGTGCAGTGCGTCCTGCTCACAGTGTTCAGCTAGATCCGTTCCTGCTATTTACATTTAGTGCAGTGCGTCCTGCTCACAGTGTTCAGCTAGATCCGTTCCTGCTATTTACATTTAGTGCAGTGCGTCCTGCTCACAGTGTTCAGCTAGATCCGTTCCTGTTATCTTCTAGACTATTTACATTTAGTGCAGTGCGTCCTGCTCACAGTGTTCAGCTAGATCCGTTCCTGCAATTTACATTTAGTGCAGTGCGTCCTGCTCACAGTGTTCAGCTAGATCCGTTCCTGCTATTTACATTTAGTGCAGTGCGTCCTGCTCACAGTGTTCAGCTAGATCCGTTCCTGCTATTTACATTTAGTGCAGTGCGTCCTGCTCACAGTGTTCAGCTAGATCCGTTCCTGTTATCTTCTAGACTATTTACATTTAGTGCAGTGCGTCCTGCTCACAGTGTTCAGCTAGATCCGTTCCTGCAATTTACATTTAGTGCAGTGCGTCCTGCTCACAGTGTTCAGCTAGATCCGTTCCTGCTATTTACATTTAGTGCAGTGCGTCCTGCTCACAGTGTTCAGCTAGATCCGTTCCTGCTATTTACATTTAGTGCAGTGCGTCCTGCTCACAGTGTTCAGCTAGATCTGTTCCTGCTATTTACATTTAGTGCAGTGCGTCCTGCTCACAGTGTTCAGCTAGATCCGTTCCTGCTATTTACATTTAGTGCAGTGCGTCCTGCGCACAGTGTTCAGCTAGAGCCGTTCCTGCTATTTACATTTAGTGCAGTGCGTCCTGCTCAGTGTTCAGCTAGATCCGTTCCTGTTATCTTCTAGACTATTTACATTTAGTGCAGTGCGTCCTGCTCACAGTGTTCAGCTAGATCCGTTCCTGCTATTTACATTTAGTGCAGTGCGTCCTGCTCACAGTGTTCAGCTAGATCCATTCCTGTTATCTTCTAGACTATTTACATTTAGTGCAGTGCGTCCTGCTCACAGTGTTCAGCTAGATCCGTTCCTGTTATCTTCTAGACTATTTACATTTAGTGCAGTGCGTCCTGCTCACAGTGTTCAGCTAGATCCGTTCCTGCTATTTACATTTAGTGCAGTGCGTCCTGCTCACAGTGTTCAGCTAGATCCGTTCCTGCTATTTACATTTAGTGCAGTGCGTCCTGCTCACAGTGTTCAGCTAGATCCGTTCCTGTTATCTTCTAGACTATTTACATTTAGTGCAGTGCGTCCTGCTCACAGTGTTCAGCTAGATCCGTTCCTGCAATTTACATTTAGTGCAGTGCGTCCTGCTCACAGTGTTCAGCTAGATCCGTTCCTGCTATTTACATTTAGTGCAGTGCGTCCTGCTCACAGTGTTCAGCTAGATCCGTTCCTGCTATTTACATTTAGTGCAGTGCGTCCTGCTCACAGTGTTCAGCTAGATCCGTTCCTGCTATTTACATTTAGTGCAGTGCGTCCCGCTTACAGTGTTCAGCTAGATCCGTTCCTGCTATTTACATTTAGTGCAGTGCGTCCTGCGCACAGTGTTCAGCTAGAGCCGTTCCTGCTATTTACATTTAGTGCAGTGCGTCCTGCTCAGTGTTCAGCTAGATCCGTTCCTGTTATCTTCTAGACTATTTACATTTAGTGCAGTGCGTCCTGCTCACAGTGTTCAGCTAGATCCGTTCCTGCTATTTACATTTAGTGCAGTGCGTCCTGCTCACAGTGTTCAGCTAGATCCGTTCCTGTTATCTTCTAGACTATTTACATTTAGTGCAGTGCGTCCTGCTCACAGTGTTCAGCTAGATCCGTTCCTGTTATCTTCTAGACTATTTACATTTAGTGCAGTGCGTCCTGCTCACAGTGTTCAGCTAGATCCGTTCCTGCTATTTACATTTAGTGCAGTGCGTCCTGCTCACAGTGTTCAGCTAGATCCGTTCCTGTTAAATTCCTACTGACCGGCAGGCTTGTCTGGTTACAGTATATAAAGCTACCTGAAGAAAATTACAGGTGTTCTATTTGATCCTATTAGTACCACGGTCAGGCAGCTAGACTATTTACATTTAGTACAGTGCGTCCTGCTCACAGTGTTCAGCTAGATCCGTTCCTGTTATCTTCCTACTGACAGGCAGGCTTGTCTGGTTACAGTATATAAAGCTACCTGAAGAAAATTACAGGTGTTCTATTTGATCCTATTAGTACCACGGTCAGGCAGCTAGACTATTTACATTTAGTACAGTGCGTCCTGCTCACAGTGTACAGCTAGATCCGTTCCTGTTATCTTCCTACTGACAGGCAGGCTTGTCTGGTTACAGTATATAAAGCTACCTGAAGAAAATTACAGGTGTTCTATTTGATCCTATTAGTACCACGGTCAGGCAGCTAGACTATTTACATTTAGTACAGTGCGTCCTGCTCACAGTGTTCAGCTAGATCCGTTCCTGTTATCTTCCTACTGACAGGCAGGCTTGTCTGGTTACAGTATATAAAGCTACTTGAAGAAAATTACAGGTGTTCTATCCCAGCTTAGTGCAGCTACAGGCCATTAGTATGTCTGGAAGGCCAAGAAGGAGAGGCAGACAGTCACAAGCCAATAAGAGAGGGCAAGCAGGCTCTGTGTCTAGTGCTGGTCGTGGAGACGGTGCATCCTCATCAGCACGTGGCCATGGGACACGCTTGGCCTTTTTTTCGGCAGCTGGCCATGTTGAGCCGCAACATGCGGAAGACTTGGTCGAGTGGATGACCAAGCCGTCCTCATCCTCCTCATCCTCTCTCACCCATGCCCAGGGTGCTTTGTCTGGCAAAGCAGCGGCCTCTTCCCTCAGCTCAATGTCATCAGTGACTCCTTCCCTAGCTCCACCATGTCCTCATGAGGATTCCCTCGAACTGTTTGACCACAGTGTTGGGTACATGCTCCAGGAGGATGCCCAGCGTTTGGAAGGCTCTGATGACGATACTGAGCTCGATGAAGGCAGTAACATGAGCGCGGACAGAGGGGGTGCCCAAGAAGGACAGCAATCTGGCAGTCATGCTCCCCCTGCTGCAGCATACTGCCAGGTTTGCTCCAGTGATGAGGAGGGAGGGGATGATGAGGTCACTGACTCAATGTGGGTGCCTGATAGGAGAGAGGAGGAGGAGGAGGAGGAGGAGGAGGCGGCAGCACATCACCAACGAGGCAGGATGCCCTCCAGGGGCCAGCCTAAGGGCAGCACATTGACTGCATCACACCCCAAAGCTCCACATGTGCAGGGCGCTGCAGTCTCTGCGCGTTATTCAAAAAGTTCTTTGGTGTGGGCCTTTTTTGAGACGAGTGCATCAGATCGCACCGCTGCTATTTGCAACATATGTCTCAAGCGTATCTCGCGTGGCCAAAATATCTCCCGCTTGGGTACCACATGCTTGACCAGACATATGTTGACCTGCCATGCAGTTCGTTGGCAAGCGTATCTAAAAGACCCACACCAAAGAACAAAGAGGATCTCTCCTTGCTCCTCATCAGCTGAGATTTCCAACCCCACTAGACCTTCAGTCCTCTCTGAGACCTGCAGTGAGAGGAATGAAGGTGTAGAATTAGGTGTGTCACAGCCAAGTACTTGTGGGCAATCTGCTTTTGGTACACCGACGTCAGATTGTACCAGGCAAATTTCCCTGCCCCAGCTGCTGCACCGCCGAAAGAAGTTTGCTCCCAGCCATCCACATGCCCAGCGGTTGAATGCTAGCTTGGCAAAATTGCTAGCACTTCAACTGCTGCCTTTTCAGTTGGTAGACTCTGCCCCCTTCCGTGAGTTTGTGGAATGTGCGGTTCCTCAGTGGCAGGTACCCAAACGCCACTTTTTCTCACGGAAGGCGATTCCGGCTCTCTACCGGCATGTGGAAGGCAATGTCCATGCCTCGCTGGACAGGGCGGTCAGCGGTAAGGTGCATATTACCGCTGACTCATGGTCCAGCAGGCATGGACAGGGACGTTACCTAAGTTTCACGGCGCATTGGGTGACTCTGCTGGCAGCTGGGAAGGATGCAGGACAAGGTGCAGTAGTGTTGGAGGTTGTTCCGCCACCACGCCTCCAAAATGCTGATTGTGACACACCTCTCTCCTCCACCCCCTCCTCTTCTTCTTCCTCCATGGCCTCTTCCTCGGAACCAGCGGTGCTCCGTAGGCGTTCAAGGGGCTACGCAAGTACGCAGGCCAAAAGATGCCATGCGGTGCTTGAGCTGGTGTGCTTGGGGGACAGGAGCCACACTGGGGCAGAGGTTCTGTCAGCTCTGCAGGGGCAGGTTCAGAGGTGGTTGACGCCACGCCAACTTAAGGCAGGAATGGTGGTTTGCGACAATGGCACCAACCTCCTCTCTGCCCTCCGACAGGGACAAATGACCCATGTGCCCTGTTTGGCTCACGTCCTTAACTTGGTGGTGCAGCGGTTCTTGGGCAGGTACCCGGGCTTACAGGATGTCCTGAGGCAGGCCAGGAAAGTCTGTGTGCATTTCCGCCGGTCATATAATGCCAGTGCTCGGCTGACGGACCTCCAAAAGGAGTTTAACCTGCCCAAGAACCGCCTAATCTGTGACATGCCCACCAGGTGGAACTCAACGTTGGCCATGCTGCAGCGGCTGCACACGCAGCAGAGGGCCATCAATGAGTACCTGTGCGACTATGGCACCAGGACAGGGTCAGGGGAGCTTGGTTTTTTTTCCCCACGCCAGTGGGCCATGATCAGGGATGCATGCACTGTCCTGTCACCATTCGAGGAGGCCACGAGGATGGTGAGCAGTGACAGTGCATGCATCAGTGACACTGTCCCCCTTGTCCACCTGTTGGAGCACACGCTGCGTGGAATAATGGACAGGGCACTTGAGGCAGAACAGAGGCAGGAAGAGGAGGACTTCCTTAGCTCTCAAGGCCCCCTTTATCCAGACAGTGTTCCTGCGTGCCCGCCGATCACACAGGAAGAGGACGAGGAGGAAGAGGAGGAGGAGGAAGATTGTGTCAGTATGGAGGTGGAGCCTGGCACTCAGCATCAGCAGCAGTCTTTAAGGGATCAGTCCCAAGAAACACATGGACTTGTACGTGGCTGGGAGGAGGTGGCTGCGGACCATGTCGTTCTTAGTGACCCAGAGGACTCCGGACCGAATGCCTCAGCAAACCTACGCTGCATGGCCTCCCTGATCCTGCAAAGCCTGCGTAAGGATCCTCGTATTCGTGGTATCAAGGAGAAGGACCAATACTGGCTGGCAACCCTCCTTGATCCACGTTACAAGGGTAAGGTTGCGGACCTTATCTTGCCATCGCAGAGGGAGCAGAGGATGAAACATCTTTGGGAGGCCTTGCAGAAAGGTCTGTGCAACGCGTTCCCAGAGACTGGGAGGTTACAAACTCCTGTTTCTGGACAACGTGTTGCTGAGGCTTCGGTCAGTCAAAGAAGGAGCGGTGGAGAAGGTGGCCGTCTGACCGATGCGTTCAGACAATTTTTTGGTCCGCAGCCCCAAGGTATGATCGGTTCCAGCAACCATCGCCAGCGTCTGTTTTACATGGTGCAGGAATACCTAGGGGCAAGATCAGACTTGGACACCTTTCCCACCGAAAATCCTCTGGGTTACTGGGTCTTGAGGATGGATCACTGGCCAGAGCTTGCACAGTATGCAATTGAGCTACTGGCCTGTCCTGCATCCAGCGTTCTCAGTGCTGCTGGAGGCGTGGTAACCGATCACAGGGTGCGTCTGTCCACCGACTCGGTCGATCGGCTGACCTTCATAAAAATGAATGAGTCTTGGATCACCACCAGCTACCAAGCACCTGATGCTGATGTAACCGAATAATTTTTTTTGAAATCTCAGATCCCTTCAAAGACTGCCTATGCTGATGCTGAGTGACTATCCCTGAGTAATTATCCTCTTCCTCCTCAATCATCACGCTGATAGCTTGTAAGAACATTTTTGGTTCTGGGCGCCACCACCAGTGCCTAAGGCACAATTTTTCAGCCCCTGTTTAACAGGGGCGTGTAATTACAATTTTTGATGTAATACTTTGCAGCAGGGCTCGTTCCTGCATTCCAACTAGAGTGTCTGTGAGGGGTTGCAGTGTTGTGGCACCAGCACCAGTGCCTAGGGCCCAATTTTTCTGCCCCTGTCTAACAGGGGCGTGTAATTACAATTTTTGATGCAATACTTTGCAGCAGGGCTCGTTCCTGCGTTCCAACTAGAGTGTCTGTGAGGGGTTGGCAGTGTTGTGGCACCAGCACCAGTGCCTAAGGCCCAATTTTTCTGCCCCTGTCTAACAGGGGCGTGTAATTACAATTTTTGATGCAATACTTTGCAGCAGGGCTCGTTCCTGCGTTCCAACTAGAGTGTCTGTGAGGGGTTGCAGTGTTGTGGCACCAGCACCAGTGCCTAAGGCCCAATTTTTCTGCCCCTGTCTAACAGGGGCGTGTAATTACAATTTTTGAAGCAATAATTTGCAGCAGGGCTCGTTCCTGCGTTCCAACTAGAGTGTCTGTGAGGGGTTGCAGTGTTGTGGCACCAGCACCAGTGCCTAAGGCCTAATTTTTCAGCTCCTGTTCAACAGGGGCATGTAATTACAATTCTTGATCTAATATTTCACAGCAGGGCCCTGTGAGGGCTTACAGTGTTGTGGCCACAGCAACACCTAAGGCCCAAATTTCTGCTGAGTATATAGGGCAGGACCCTACTTTCAAACATCTAACTTACAAACGACTCCTACTTGCAAACGGAAGGAGACAACAGGAAGTGAGATGAAATCTACCCCTAGGAAGGGAAATTCTCTCCTGTAAGAGTTAATATGGGAAAACAATTTCTCCTTTCCACTGATGCTTTCCAATCCTTGTTCCACAAAAAAACCCAAATTTTCAAAAAACATTTTTCATTGGGACAAAAAAGTGAGGTGAAATCTTCTGAAGAGGAGGAAAGACAGCAAAACAAATGTCACAGGGGTGATAACCCTTCCCTATGTTTTCCAAAAAGCTTAGAAAAGATTTTTTGGCTGGAGCTAAACACGTTAAAAATGTTCAAAATTACAAACAGATTCTACTTAACAACAAACCTACAGTCCCTGTCTTGTTTGCACCGCCTGTATACTGCTGTTCAGAGTATATAGGGCCTGGTGGCCCCACACCTTTCCTTATTTTAATTTGGGTGCGGGGTTCCCCTTAATATCCATACAAGACCCAAAGGGCCTGGTAATGGACTGGGGGGTACCCATGCCGTTTGTCTCACTGATTTTCATCCATATTGCCATGACCCGACATGACATTAAACCCGCAAGCAGTTTTAAATGAGATTTTTTCCTTTAAAAATGACATTTGGTGCAGGGACTGTTCTAAACATGGGAAACACGCGTCACTTTACAGGCATACTATAGACACCCCCCAGGTACGATATTTAAAGGAATATTTCACTTTTTTTTTTTTACTTTAAGCATCATTAAAATCACTGCTCCCGAAAAAACGGCCGTTTTTAAAAGTTTTTTTTGCATTGATACATGTCCCCTGGGGTAGGACCCGGGTCCCCAAACCCTTTTTAGGACAATACCATGCAAATTAGCCTTTAAAATGAGCACTTTTGATTTCGAACGTTCGAGTCCCATAGACGTCAATGGGGTTCTAACGTTCGTGCGAACTTTCGGTCCGTTCGCGGGTTCTGGTGCGAACCGAACCGGGGGGTGTTCGGCTCATCCCTAATCCCAAGTATTTGCGGTGAACCTACAGCAGTGGCAAACCCAAACCTCATATCTAGGTGATATTTTTAACTAGAAGTTCAGCAGCAAAGATGAAACCAAAATCTACAGAACTCTTGGGAAAATTCTGAATATAATTCCTGAAAAAAGTCCTTTTTCTCGATGATTTGGATTTATCTACTCCTGGAATTAAAGAAAGGTTTGCATAATATGAATAATAATATGAAAGGAATATGAAATAATATGAAAGGAAAGGGATCAAGAACAGAGGAGATGTGGGCTTTGATTATGTAGGAGACCCAGAACCTAAAGTGGTTGTAAAAGCAGAAGGTTTTTTACCTTATTGAAATCTTTGCAGTAAGGTAAAAAAACCTTCTGCATGCAGCTCTCCCCAGCCCACCTAAATACATGCTTGAGCCCAATTTTTATCCAGCGATGTGCATGAAAGCTGAGGTTCTCTCGCTCCCCATTGGCTCACATACAGCAGCAGGAGCCATTGGCTCCCTCTGCTGTCAATCAGAGCCAGTGATGAGGGAGTGAGGGAGGGGCCAAGTCCCACTCTTTGTGTCTTTTTCACACAGAGAGCGGGGTTTGGGAGTGAGCGCATGAGCGTCCACATAGCACTCAGTGGGGGAAAGCAGCCAGGAGTATTGGCGGGGGACCCAAGAAGAGGAGGATAAAACCATTGCACAGTGCAGGTAAGTATAACATGCTTATTATTTTATTAATAAAATAAGCTTTGCAATCACTCTAAGCAGAAGATAGGTTAGAAAATAAAGCTATTCCAGTTTCAGAGAAGTTATTGGAAGACCACAGAATGGATTGAAAGTCTAGATGGAAGTTGGCCTGTTTGCAGCTAAATGAAAAAAAAAAAGATATATATATCTATATACAGTATATATCTATATATATATATCTATATATATATATATAGATATATATATATATATATATATATCTATATATATATATATATATATATATTTATATATATATATATATATATATATATATATATATATATATATATATATATATTTTTTATATATATATATATATATATATATATATATATATATATATATATATATATAGATAGATAGATAGATATATATATATATATATATATATATATATATATATATATATATATATATATATTTGTATATATATATATATATATATATATATATTTATATTTACTTTATGTCATAAAACATATCGAGTCATAAAAAAAATGTAAAAAATCAAATTTCTTCAAAAATTTAGGCCAAAATGTATTTTGCTACATGTCTTTTTTTTTTTTTTAAATCAGAATAAAGTTTATTAACAACTTTTAACAGTACAATAAACAATGCACATTCCGAATTATTACATTTATACAGTACCTTCACAAAATACAAAGTAGAATAATTTTCTTGTACATAGACAAAGCAGGTTTATAAAACAGATTGAACCTGAGATGACATTAGTCTTTATATCTCACAGCGTATGCATCCTCAGATATGGTTTAGGAACACATTCTTATCATATCTCTTCCACAGTACTTTAAAGTAAACCCACTCCAAGGGTGAGGACACACTGAGCGGTTGAGTTCCCATGTTAAGTCAATAGCCTATCAAGAATGAGATCTAATGGAGCCAAGCCAGGTGTAGCTAGCCAGCATCCCCAGATCTTATTGAACTGGGTAGGGCTGCCTCTATGCTGATACATCAAGCACTCATATCTCAAAATTAATCCCATATGGGCTAACCACATCTTTAAAGTTGAAGAGGTTTGAGAGATCCAATGTTGCAAGATCAGCTTTTGTCTTTAGTAAAAAAAAAAAAAACAATAGGTATATATTAATTGGTTTGTGTGACAGCTATAGTATATAAAAATTATGGTATATATACTGGAATTTTAATTTTAATTTTAGGTTGACATTGAACACTAGTGCCCGTACACATGGTCAGATTTTCCAACAACAAATGTTCGATGGGAGCTAGTTGTTGGAAATTCTGACCGTGTGTAGGCTCCATCGGACATTTTCCATCGGAATTTCTGACAAACAAAATTTGAGATCTGGATCTCAAAGTTTCCGACAACAAAATCCGTTGTCGTAAATTCCAATCGTGTGTACACAATTCCGACGCACAAAATTCCACACATGCTCAGAGTCAAGCAGGAGAGCCACTCTGGCTATTGAACTTCATTTTTCTCGGCTCGTTGTACGTGTTGCACGTCACCACGTTCTTGACGTTTGGAATTTCCGACAAGATTTGTGTGACCGTGGAAATGCAAGAAAAGTTTGAGCCAACATCTGTCGGGAAAAAAAACATGGATTTTGTTGTTGGAAAATCCTATCGTGTGTACAGGGCATAAGTAAGGGAAAATCTCCCCAATGGGACACAGATGGTGAAAAAAAAAAACATACAGGGGTTCTAACCCTCCATTACTCTATCCAAAATAAAAGAGACCGTTTTGTCTTTAGTTACACTTCCAAGTTATTTTTGCTGTGATATATGGCAAAGACATTGCTATATTTTTGGACGGTCACTCCAAAAAATCGGTCTGTTTTGTCATCATTCTCTGATATTTTTGAAGGTGTCACTCTGGTATCCATCTGCCAAACCTTCAAATTGATGACACCCCTCTCCTAATAACTCAAGTTCCACACCTTTGTAAGAATACATGTCCATTCCTAATCCGATTCTGTCTTGCAAAAATTGTGAAAAGTAAAGTCTTCCCACTATATATATGGCATATGTTCTATCAAGGGATTAGACCATGGTGATATGCATGTACATTGTATGATCTTTGGAGGGATTGAGAGGTTTATGCAGCAAATGATGTACACTATATTACCAAAAGTATTGGGACACCTGCCTTTACATGCACATGAAATTTAATGGCTTCCCAGTCTTATGCCCCGTACACACGGTCGGATTTTCCGATGGAAAATGTCCGATCGGAGCGTGTTGTCGGAAATTCCGACTGTGTGTGGGCTCCATCGGACATTTTCCATCGGATTTTCCGACACACAAAGTTGGAGAGCAGGAGATAAAATTTTCCGACAACAAAATCCGTTGTCGGAAATTCAGATCGTGTGTACACAAATCCGACGGACAAAGTGCCACGCATGCTCAGAATAAATAAAGAGATGAAAGCTATTGGCCACTGCCCCGTTTATAGTCCCGACGTACGTGTTTTACGTCACCGCGTTTAGAACGATCGGATTTTCTGACAACTTTGTGCAACCGTGTGTAGACAAAACAAGTTTGAGCCAACATCCATCGGAAAAAATCCTAGGATTTTGTTTCTCGGAATGTCCGAACAAAGTCCGACCGTGTGTACGCCCTATAAGTCTGTAGGGTTCAATATTGAGTTGGCCCACCCTTTGCAGATATAACAGCTTCAACTCCTCTGGGAAGTCTGTCAACAGTCTGTTTAGAGGTGTGTCAATGGGAATAATTGACCATTCTTCCAGAAGTGCATTTGTGAGGTCAAGCACTAATGTGGATGAGAAGGCCTGGCTCGCAGTCTCCACTCTAATTCACCCCAAAGGTGTTCTAACGGGTTGAGGTCAGGACTCTATGCAGGCCAGTCATGTTCCACCACCCCAAACTCGCTTATCCGTGTCTTCATGGATCTGGCTTTGTGCACTGGTCCAAATCATTTGGTGAAGGGGGGATTATGGTTTGGGGTTGTTTTTCAGGGGTTGGGCTTGGCCCCTTAGTTCCAGTGAAGGGAAGGTGTCAGAATACTGAGACATTTTGGACAATTTCATGCTCCCAACTTTGTGGGAACAGTTTGGGGATGACCCCTTCCTGTTCCAACATAACTGCGCACCAGTGCACAAAGCAAGGACCATAAAAACATGGATGGGGTGGATGAACTTGACTGGCCTGCACGGAGTCTTGGCCTCAACCCATTAGAACACCTTTGGGATGAATTAGAGTGGAGACTGTGAGCCAGGCCTTCTGGTCCAACATCAGTGCTTGACCTCACAAATGCACTTCTTGAAGAATGGTCAAACATTCCCATAGACACACTCCTAAACCTTGTGGACAGCCTTCCCAGAAGAATTGAAACTGTTATAGTTGCAAAGGGTTGGCCAGCTCAATATTAAACCCTACGGACTAAGACTGGGATGCCATTAAAGTTCATGTGCATGTAAGGCAGGCTTCCCAATACTTTTGGTAATATTGTGTATATGATTCTATATACACAAAAAAGTCTCTGAAAATCTGGTGAAATGACAGGAGAAAATAAATATATTTCACTACTTGTAATGGAGTTGATTTACTAAAGGCACATAGACTGAGCACCTTGCAGTGCAGTTGATCCAGAGCATATTACATAAGGGAGAGTTGTGATGACTTCCATCACTCAATCATGTTCAAGCAAAAATACCATTTTTATAAAATTTTTCTTGCATGAGATTGTGTATTTTTTGTAAAGTGAACCCCCCCCCCATCTACTAAGCTCTGGAGCAACTACACATGGAAATATTTTAGTAAATCCACCTCAATGTTTCTGTTTTTATCCATATTTTGGCTTCTATGTATTACTGTTGCAAAACTACTGATTCACAAAGGTAGAGACTACTCCAAATTGGCTATTATATTTTTACATTCCTTAAGTAGCACATGAAAAGAGAGAGGAGCGCCACTAAGTAAAATCATTTATTCACCAATGTATAATCAAAGTATCAACTTACATGTAGGAGCAGTATGTAGAGCAGACAGGTATAATCCCAGATGGGGGAGGAGGAAAGAAGCAGTCAGCGATTCCCAGGGGATGCCTCCAAACACAACGCAGTCTGGCGGGGAAGCCAGGACGGTGCAAAGCCTGTCTCTGCGGGGGGACGGAGCGGCAGCCCAGGAAGCAGCTGGCAGTGTTATCAGTGGGGAAAAAAACACAACGCGTTTCTGAGCATGCGCAGGGTCCATACGGCACATGCACGCTCCTTTATCAAGTGTAGAGTAAGGGGAAAGTGAAAGGCTATTTATAGTGAGCCAATAGCAATAGCAATAATATTTTACCTCCGCAAACTTCTCTCCATTATCATTAAACCCATTATCAATATTTCAATTTTTATTTTTATTACCATTATATATATATTTTTTTTTTATATATTTTTATCATTATTTATTTTTTATATATATATATATATATACATATACATTGTCATATAATTTCATTTTTATATCTCCCACTTTCTCTCATCATTCAGTTTACCTTGTGGTCATGTTTTCATAACTTTTTTAATATTTATATGATAGGTTTATCATGTATGCTCAGATATACATATATTTTTTAGATATATCTCTTTTTAATCACTCACTAATTGTAGACATATATTTCTTTAGTAGCCTCTCTCCCCTGTTTTTCTTAATAGTATCAGGCATCTAGTATCATTATAAATATACACATATGTGCTCAGGCCTTTTTATATACAATTGCAATTGCCCGTATGTCATACACTGACATTCCTGTAATGATTTTAATCAGCTGCGAATGTCCACCAATTAGCTTTGGCTCACTATAAATAGCCTTTCACTTTCCCCTTACTCTACACTTGATAAAGGAGCGCGCATGTGCCGTATGGACCCTGCGCATGCTCAGAAACGCGTTGTGTTTTTTTCCCCACTGATAACACCGCCAGCTGCTTCCTGAGCTGCCGCTCCGTCCCCCCGCACAGACAGGCTTTGCACCATCCTGGCTTTCCGCCAGACTGCGTTGTGTTTAGAGGCATCCCCTGGGAACCGCTGATTGTTCCTTTCCTCCTCTCCCATCTGGGATTAAACTTGTCTGCTCTACATACTGCTCCTACATGTAAGCTGATACTTTGATTATACATTGGTGAATAAATGATTTTAATTAGTGGCGCTCCTCTCTCTTTTCGTTTTTTACCTGGATGGATCTGAGCTGACTTCTCTCTATAAGAAGAGCTGCCTTTTGTGAATCTGGCCACACAGTACCCCACAAGAAATGAAAAGTTTTACATCCGGTGTTTTGTTTATCTATGACTTATCCTCCAGGGATCTTCTCCTGCATTATAGACTGCTTCCTGGCTCCTGTCCAAGACTTCCAACACCATCCTGATTACACCGTGATTGATCCAGCTTTAAGACTTTATAATTTTATTAACTTTTATAGTTATTTGCCTTATAGCCTCTGAGCGCCAGTTTTAAGTTTAATTGTTTTAGCTTAAATAGCACATGTCTGGACCCCTACTTATTTACCACCTCGTTTATTTTCTTTAATGAATTGACTTTAACACCCTTTCATGAGTTATTTACCAAACATTTTTTGTTTTTTTAGGTAAATATAGCATAAAGGGATAGTAAATTGACATTTTCATTATCGCATGAGATATTTGGGAAAAATATGTTCGATGTCCTAAATACCACATGCGATCTGCTTTACTTAATGGAGCCAATTATTTACTATTTTCTTGATATCTTTATTCCTCAAGCTGTATATGAAAGGATTTACAAAGGGAGTAAAAACTGTGTACAACAAGGACATCATCTTACTGATCGTTTGTGATTGTCCTTTGTTTGGAATTAAATATGTGGCAGTTAGGGTTCCATAAAACATAAAGACGACAGTAAGATGGGAGTTACAAGTGGAGAAGGATTTCTGTCTTCCCAAAGAGGAGGGTATCTTTACCAGAGTCAAAACAATATAAGTATATGAAACCACTATCATCAGAAAGGGTAATATTATGATAGGAACACACAACAAGGTAACTTCCATTTGAGCTCTGGATGTATCCGAACAAGAAAGTTCCACAAGAGGATTGAAATCACAAAATAAATAGTCAATAACATTTGGCCCACAGAATTCTAGTTGACATATTTCAAGTGTTGGTATTAATCCCATAGAACAGCTTAAAATCCAGGATGCAAGAACTAGTTCAATGCAAAGTGTTTGTTTCATAATGGAGGCATAATGCAGAGGAGAGCAGATGGCCAGATAGCGGTCATAGGACATCACTGTCAGAAGATAACATTCAAATGCTTCTATTGAACAAAATACAAAATACTGAGTGATGCAACCAGAAAAGGATATGGGGGTCCACTTATGTAGAACAACATGTAACATGTTAGGAGCAATATTTGTGGTCAGCATGATGTCAGATATAGAGAGTTGGGAGAGGAAGAAGTACATGGGAGAATGAAGGGTCTTGCTGTAATATACCAACATGATGATCAAAAAGTTTCCACATATTGTCACAATGTATATAATAAGGACCAAGGTGAAGAGCAGCAGATTATATAAGGCATTACTGTTGAACCTCAAAATGAAAAATGTGGTGACATTTCCTTTATGTGTGGTCTGTGTTATATAAGAGAAGAGAAGATTATTAAAACATGTATATATTTTAGCAGTAGCATTAAAAGTATATTTTCATTTTGCAAAATGAATAATAGTAAATGAGGTGAACCTTTGTTTATTTTTTTAGTTCCAGTATGTCTTTATTGATTTAATATAGTAAAACAGAAATACAATACAGCAAAGTAAAATGCAAAGTCCCAGAGTGTACAGTAGACTAATTTTTAGCCAATGCAGTCACTTGACTTGACAAAAAGTAAACAGTAGCCTTGAGGGTGGCTGAACTCAGTAGTGGAAAGAAGAAAAGAGAGAGGGGGAGGGGGGAGAGGGAAATTGGGAGGGGGAGAGGAAGTTAGGCATTGGGTTTTTGGGAAGTGAAGAGAGGAATGCAGATATATGCAAACATTTAGAGGCAGGTATGACACCTAAAAAAAAAGAGGGAGTTGCTTATATGGATTGCATGAATAGCATGGAGTAGGTTCACACTTAGGCTTCTAGTTTAGAGATGTATAATGGAGAAGCTTAGTTACTTTACAATGTTATGGAAGGGGTAGAGTGCATGATGAATGGGAAATTCATGGAGACCACGTGGTAAGGAACTTGTCCTGGAGGAAGTGGGCATTAGCAAACATAAATTCAAACAGAGTGTGTTCATTCAAGGTCTGTACCTTATTTTTGACATCAGGGTAATGCTTGTTTCCAGCTCCTAGAAATGGTGAATTTGGTTGATATGAGAATATGAGTCAAGATAGCATGAGATTCAGGAAGCCAAGTTTCTATACCAATTCCTAGTAGGGCAAGTTTTGGGTCTGGTTTAAGTGGGAGTTTGGGGATGAAGGAGGCCAAAGTGAAAATAGCAGTCCAAAAGGCAGCAACTTTGGGGCAAAACCACTAAATATGTGGGGCTGAGCCTATATATCCACAGTTTCTCTAACATTGTGGGGAGTGATCGGGGTATTTTGTAGACAGTTTTGAGGGGTGAAATATTATTTCTGAAGGAGCTTTTGGGATGCTTTCCAGTGTGAGAGGCATCTGGAGTGTTTGAGGGGGAGCCGTGCGGCCACATAAAGTTACTCATGGTCGACAGAGAACTATAAGGCGGTTTCCCAGTAGAACATATAGGATGTTTTTTGTGGGTTTGTAGGGCTCGTAAGTAAGAAGTAGAGGGGTTTCACCCCTAACCGCCTGGGTGGTGGAGTATTTATTATGGACAGAAATTTGTCATGAAGGGAATGATTCCTTAGAGTGCGTGACACACGCAGGTATTTGTAGAAAGTTGAAGGCTTCAGGGAGAATTTGGTGGTGACTTTTTGGAAGGAGTATAATCGAGTCATAGAATATAGCTGTGAAATGATATGAATCCCAGCTCTTTCCTAATGTGATAACAAGAAGTCTTGTATTATCGGCTCCAACTATCTCAGTGGCAGAAAGTATAATGCCTGTCTTGAGATTCCACGAGAGGGGTGAGTCACAGTAGACAATGCCCTAATGGTTGCTATGATAGTGTCTAGGAAATGTGCCTGAGTTGGTTGATGTGTCCAAGTAGCTCCCAGAAGGAATTTTAAGTCCAGCTGTGAGGCAGCGGCTTCGGTTTGAGTCCAAAGTAATCTTAGGGCCGGGGTCCACCATGGTCTAAATTGAGATAAGATGGTTGCGTTGTAGTAATTGATGATGTTGGGAGCCTCCATTCCTGCAAGTCTGGTAGGCATGTGCAAGATCATTGTTCTATCGCAATATTTCTTAGAATTCCAGATGAAGTTGTGCATGAGGTTTTGAATTTTCCTAAGTTGCATCGGGGAGTAGGAGAATGGAAAATGTTCGGAAAAGGTACAAGATATGTGGCAGTAAATATATTTTTATCAGAGAGATATGACCTGCCCATGAGACAACTTCAGATTTAAGGCTTCTACAAAGTTTTGTTAAAGTGTTCATGAGTACCAAGAAATTGAGGGGTAGCATTATCAAGCCTGGGGAGATAAGTTGTATTCCTAAGTAGGACAAGGTATCCAGAGGTGCCCATGAAAATGGAGCGGCATCCGCAATTTGTTGTCTGAGGTGAGATGTAAGGCCAATAGCTAGTATATGAGATTTAGAATGATTTAGCTTGTATAAGGATATCACACCAAAGTGATCTAGTAGTGTACAAAGAGGTGGGAGGGATTGTGTTGGATTAGTCAGGAATATTAGTATGTCATCAGCGTAAAGTCCTATTTTATGCTGTGCAGAGTTGATAGTACTGAAATCAGGGGATGGGACTTAACATGTTCGACAAGTGGTTCCATAATCAAAGAAAAGAAAATATTATTGGAGAAAGCGGGCAGCCCTGACTTTGGCTGAGGGTTGGGTGTATAATTTGGATATGGCTGAGAGAATACACCCAGTAAAGCCATATTAGGAAAGGACTGCTTGCATGTATAGCCAATGGATGCCGCCCATTAAATTAGGTTTACAAAACATCTGGTGCCATCTGAAGTTTGTCAGCTGAGCACAAAACCAAGCTGGTCAGGGTGAACTAGTTGTGGGGTTAAAGTAGCTAGTCAGTTGAGATGAGTTTAGCATATATTTTGTTTGAATGCATTGTAGTTCAGTCGCTTGTTCACGATGAGCGTCTACTAACTCGTTATAGGCCTCAGTAAACTCAGTGAGCTGTCTTTCTACTTTGTCTGTATGGTCCCCCAAGTCGTCTACTTGCATTTGAAGGTCGGAGATGGATTTGTAAATACAGGTATCTCTCTGAATTCCCTTCTGCAGGGTCATAAACATTTGTTTTAATATGTGCTCAGAGACTGCATTATCCGAGGTGGGTAGGCCTGCCAGTGGAAAATCATAGGAAATAGCTATAAGCCGAGCACCCTGGACCAAAATAAACAAAAAAATAAAAATTGTACTGTGAACCTCTGAGGAGCAACTGGTAGTGAGACCAAAAGTCTAATAATGTGTTAAAGAAATCAAATAAATTTCATATCATGCTCCAATAACCATAATTATGTAAATACATGAAATAATCAAATTAGCGTGATAAAAATAGTGATAATTGATACTAAATTAAATGTCCATATATAGATACATGAGATAATAAATAAATTAAACGTACTAGAAAACTGTGATAAATAATACTGATTTAAGAGTCCATAAATATAAATAAACTAATTGAATAGATGCCCGTGAACCACCACCAGAATCTTCAATCCAGTGAGTGATAAGAATCCTTAATGGTTGGGTGAGATGAGTGTCGTCTTCCACCAACACCAAGCAAACAGCCTACTCACCAGACTAATTTGACACCCATTACAGGTAGTGAAAACAAGCGTAGATACCAATGGAGATATGCCTTCTTGATGAAAGACTGGCCCCCGGCACAAAGAACTCCAATGATTGGTCACGTTTCAAGAAAACAAGAAGGGGCTCCTCATGGTGTAGTATGTAAAAAAGGCTTTATTCCATAAGTAAAATAACATAAAAACGATGTGCCCAATACAGACCATGCAGGTACGCTGTTTGTGTTCCACCTGTGCTCCAACTAGCGGAAGTGACGTGTCACATACTCTATGACCGGACGCTTTATCTCAGCAACGTCTGACATCATCAGGAGTCTTTTAATAAAACTATGCTTAAATAAACTTGTTTTTCATACGAATGACAATGAATGAAAATTCAGGAGAAGCGTTTGAAACACTACATAGCTTTTTATAACTATGACTGACTTAAAGTGAAACTATGGCAAAATCAAAATGATTATACATATATTTATATATACTGTATATATACAGTATCTTGTATAACAGTGTAAATTTGCTCTACCCTCAAAATAACTCAACACACAGCCATTAATATCTAAACCGCTGGCAACAAAAGTGAGTGAAAATGTCCAAATTGGGCCCAATTAACCATTTTCGCTCCCTGGTGTCTTGTGACTCGTTAGTGTTACATGGTCTCAGGTGTGATTGGGGAGCAGGTGTGTTAAATTTGGTGTTATCGCTCTCACTCTCTCATACTGGTCACTGGAATTTCAACATGCCACCTCATGGCGAAGAACTCTCTGAGGATCTGAAAAAAAGAATTGTTGCTCTACATAAAGATGGCCTAGGCTATAAGAAGATTACCAAGACCCTGAAACTGAGCTGCAGCACGGTGGCCAAGACCATACAGCTGTTTAACAGGACAGGTTACACTCAGAACAGGCCTTATCATGGTCAACCAAAGAAGTTAAGTGCACGTGCTCAGTGTCATATCCAGAGGTTGTCTTTAGGAAATACACATATGAGTGCTGCCAACATTGCTGCAGAGGTTGAAGGGGTGGTGGTCAGTCTATCAGTGCTCAGACCATATGCCACACACTGCATCAAATTGGTCTGCATGGCTGTCATCCCAGAAGGAAGCCTCTTCTAAAGATGATGCACAGGACAAAAAGTTTGCTGAAGACAAGCAGACTAAGGACATGGATTACTGGAACCATGTCCTGTGGTCTGATGAGACCAAGATAAACTTATTTGGTTCAGATGGTGTCAAGCGTGTGTGGCGGCAACCAGGTAAGAAGTAAAAAGACAAGGGTGTCTTGCCTACAGTCAAGCATTGTGGTGGGAGTGTCATGGTCTGGGGCTGCATGAGTGCTGCAGGGACTGGGGAGCTACAGTTAATTGTGGGAACCATAAATGTCAACATGTACTGTGACATACTGAAGTAGAGCACGATCCCCTCTCTTCAGAGACTGGGCCGCAGGTCAGTATTCCAACATGATAACGACCCCAAACACACCTTCAAGACCACCACTGCCTTCCTAAAGAAGCTGAGGGTAAAGGTGATGGACTAGCCAAGCATGTCTCCAGACCTAAACCCTATTGAGCATCTGTGGGGCATCCTTAAACAGAAGGTGGAGGAGCGCAAGGTCTCTAACATCCAACAGCTCAGTGATGTCGTCATGGAGGAGTGGAAGAGGACTTCAGTGCCAACCTGTGAAGTTCTGGTGAACTCCATGCCCAAGAGGGTTAAGACAGTGCTGTAAAACAATCGTGTCCACACAAAAATGTTGACACTTTGGGCCCAATTTGGACATTTTCACTTAGGGGTGTACTCACTTTTGTTGCCAGCGGTTTAGACATTAATGGCTGTGTGTTGAGTTATTTTGAGGGGACAGCAAATTTACACTGTTATACAAGCTGTACACTCACTACATTACATTGTAGAAAAGTGTAATTTCTTCAGTGTTGTCACATGAAAAGGTATAATAAAATATTTACAAAAATGTGAGGGGTGTTCTCACTTTTGTGAGATACTGTGTGTATATATATATATATATATATATATATATATATATATATATATAATAACAAAAAGTTTGCACAATTACAGTTACAAGGCAATGAGTTGTATTTAGAAAGTCACGTGGTCACTTTAGAAAGTCACTCAAAGTCACGTGGTGTGACGCAACGCATCAGGGTAGGAGGAGCCAGGTGCCGACGCTTCCCGGGGACGGCTGAACCCGGAAGCTGTAACACTGTTTTTACTGCTCGTTTTTTACTTCATTGTAAGCTACTACGTTTGCTTCAATAAATTGGACTTTTAACTACTACACTATGGGAGCTTTTCCTTTCTTTTTAACTACTTCTGTGGGACTGCTGTGAGAGGCGAGAGGTGAGACGGAGAGCCAGATCCACGGGCATCCCTCTGGGAAGGTGTATTGCTGCAGGAAACCCCTCTACCATAGCATTATCCATCTGCCTTACTCGGCCCATTTGGGGGCCGCTACTGGAGGTGAGAGGCTGGGGGGAACAATTGGTGTGTGCACCAGAAGTAAAATAGAAGAACAGCACAAGTCACTGCTATCTGCACTTCTTGAATAGACCTTTCTATGGTGTGAACACCAGAAGTCACATTTTGCATGATAATAGCATCGGTGTGGACTATATTGCACTATTGTCACTTTTTGGACTACAGTATTATAATTAATACAACATTGTTGCACTTATGTCACTTTTTGCTTAATATTATTTATGTGTTGCTGCGGGAAGTTTTCCGCATCTCCAGTTGCATTTTTACTATTTATGACTTTTTTTGCACATTTGGGTTATTTTAATTGCTATATTTTGAGAAGACAAGTTCACTCTTCTCATGATATTACACATAGTATCTGAATTTTCTTGTACACTTATTTAGTATTCTTGCACTTTAGTAAGTGGTTTGGGCTGTATTTGCAGCCACATATTGATGTCACTTTTTATCATTTGATACATACGTCATTCATTTGATTTGGTTATTGCATCAGGGATTACATTGTGCACAAGCCACTTTATTAATACATTTGGTACGTAGGGTTTTTTATTGGGACTTATTTAAGATTATTACACAGTGTATTTATTAGTAGCCTCCCTGGCGGTTTTCCCGAGTGTGGCTCGGGGTTAAAATTCAGTCCCATTAGCGGTAACCCCGAGCCACACTCGGGATCGCATTGCAGGATCCTGGGGCGGCGTTACTTACCTTGTCCCCGGGATCCTGCGATGTCACCCGCAGTGTCCGAGGGGTCCGTCCTCCTCCGAAGCCTCTCCGTGCCAGGCTCCGTTCCCTGCGAGCGGCGCGACGCACGGGGCGGAGCCTGGCGGCAAATAAAAAAAAAAGTAAAAATCATAACACATACAGTACTGTAATCTTACAGATTACAGTACTGTATGAAATGATTTCACATCCCTTTTGTCCCCAGTGCTTTGTCCTATGCCCTGCATGCAGTTTTACATGATATACACTGTTCTTTCTGCCTGGAAACTGGAGATTGTCCATAGCAACCAAAAAGTGTCCCTTTACGTCAAAAGTGGCTTTAGACCAGCTAGAAAACAGCGATAGTAAATTAGAACACTTGCAGAATTGAGCGATAGGGAATTGTGGGGAAATTTATTTTATTACTATTTTTTTTTATTTTTTTTTATTATTTATTTTTATTTATTATATTATAATTTATGTTTTTGTGTTTCAAACTTTATCATACCCGGGATATCTACTAGACTCTGGTTTGGACAGATTTAAGTGTGTTATTGTTAAGATTTACAGACCTACAATATAAAACGCCAAATTTCCATGCAAAATAATTGTACCGCTTTCAGCACCTAAAATCCGAAATAATCATACCGCCAGGGAGGTTAAGGAAGTTTATGTTGCTATCATTCAGATAGAAACTGGAGTTCTTCCCAGATCCCTTTTTGAATGGTTGGAAGGTGTATTGCCACACACCTGCTATCTGTAGTAGAAGGACTATAGACATACTGATTGATACAACAGTAGTGAATTTGCTCTCTGCAGTGTGGTACAGGAGGGTAGAATATCGCCACATATTATCTAATTTTATTATCTACGCACTGGGGTGTTGAGTGCACCCATTTATGTTGGCAGCTTTTTTATCTGGTACCGTATTTTAGTATTTAGGTTGTTTATGTTATATATGAGGTTGTGGTTTTGCGCATTAGTTCTTGTATCTTAGTATTTGGGATTACATACACTTTAATGCCATAACAGAAGTGGAGACTTAAGCTAACTGGTTGCTCAATGCGCTAAGCTATAGAAATTATTATTTACCAAATTATAATTCTCATCAAAGATCACTTAGTGAATTCAGCTTGAAATTTAAAAAATAGATTACTTACCCTATTTACAAATGGTCTCTCATGAAAATCCATAGGTGGTTAAGTGTATTAAAATTTAAATAAACCAACAAAAACACATTAAAAATAAATAAAAATATAGCTGAAAATAAAAATGTTAAAATGACAAATGTAGTTCATGTTTACTATTACAAGAATAGTCTTTATAAGAGGTATTTTTTACCATAATTTCTATTTAACTATGAAAAACAAACATATGAAGTCATACATTGAATAAAATATAAGAAGAGCAAGAGAAAAAATAAGTATATTATTATATATATTTAAGTGTACAACGTTCTGTATGATGTGTATCATTGGATAGGCCCGATGACTAAATAAGAAACCCTTTGCAACATTTATATATTTCTTTGCGCAGATTAAAGGTTCCATAGAGAGTAACTAAGATCTTTTTGGGATTATGTTTGTGTCTTTGATTAAAAAAAAGTTTTTTAGCAATATATTATTTAAAATAAATTAAATTATGTAATAATTTATTGCTCAGAGACACCAGTGTAACATTTGAATGAAACCTGTGCTAAAATACACAAGTAGTCCGCTACTACTTACCTCTCCTGCAATGCTAGTTTCCTGGCTGTCATGTTGATCCAATAGATTCAAATAGATTCAAAGCATACAAGATAACCAAACTGAGAAGAGGCATGGAGGAACTCAGCTATGGGGAAAGGTTAGAGGAACTGAATTTATTCACTCTTGACAAGAGGAGATTAAGGGGGATATGATTACCATGTATAAACATATAAGGGGTCCATATAGTGAACTTGTTGTTGAGTTATTCACTTTATGGTCAACAAAGAGGACAAGCGGGCACTCTTTGTGTTTAGAGGAAAAGAGATTTCATCTCCAAATACGGAAAGGTGTCTTCACAGTAAGAGCTGTGAAAATGTGGAATAGACTCCCTCCAGAGGTGGGTCTGGCCAGCTCAGTAGATTGCTTTAAGAAAGGCCTGGATACTTTCCTAAATGTACATATTATATCTGGGTACTAACATTTATAGGTAAAGTTGATCCAGGGAAAATTTGATTGCCTCTCTGGGATCAGGAAGGATTTTTTTCCCCCTCTGGATCAACTATGGGTATAGGATTGGGTATATGGGATTCTATGATATTTTTTTTTTTTTTTTATGGTTGTCTTTTTTCAACCTGACTAATTATGTAACTATACACTTCTGAGCATCTTTTTTTAATGAAAATGGTCCCTTAGAGCACAAAATATGTAAAGACACAATACACTCCTTCAGTCCAGAGATATCTCCTACAGTACTTAATTTTTGCCACAAGATGCCCTCAGTTTTCCTGATAGAATGCCCAGTATAATTGAATGAAGAAGGCTTTCCGTGCCCATCAGTGCTGCCCATCAGTGCTGCCCATCAATGCCCATCAGTGCCACCCATCAATGCCCATCAGTTCCCAATAGTGCCCATCAGTGCAGCCTATCAGTGCCCACCGGTGCTGCCTATCAGTGCCCAGTGCCACCTATCAGTGCCCACCAGTGCCATCCATCAGTGCTGCCTATCAGTGCTCTTCAGTGCCACATATAAGTGCCCATAAGTGTGGCATATCAGTGCCTCCTAATCAGTGCCCATAAGTGCCGCCTCATCAGTGCCCATAAGTGCCACCCCATCAGTGCCCATCAGTGCAGCCTATCAATACCCATCGGTGAAGGAGAAAAATTACTTATTTACAAAATGTACTGACAGAGACTAAGAAACACTTTTTTTTTTTCAACATTTTCAAGCTTTTTTTTTGTAAAAAAAAAAAAAACAGCAGTGATTAAATACCAACAAAAGAAAGCTCTATTTGTGTGAAGTAAATTAATAAAAAGTGTCATATGGGTACAGTGTAGCATGACCGTGCAATTGTCATTCAAAGTGTGACAATGCTGAAAGCTGAACAATGGCCTGGGAAGGAAGGGGGTGAATGTGCCCGGTATTGAGGTGGTCAATTCCTATTAAAGAAGAGGCAGTGCTCACCTCTGCTTCACTCTGTGCATTAAAAGTGAACTGCCTGAGCTGAAGAAAAGATGAAGAGAAATAAGACCCAACATATTTATACATTATGGCAAATTTACCTCTAAAAGTGCTCTGTCCAATAATGTGAGGTCTGATCTCCTCCTTGTTATACCATCGCCACCTTGGCCATCCTATCTCAGTCATATTTTGGGTCCAACAATCAGTCTTCTCCATCAGCCGGCCATTGATGATGCAACTATGACACATGCACAATTGATCACTTTGTCCCAACACTTGTCTTATACTCCCACCAAAAATAAAAATTGGTATGCTCCTATTGCTAAAGGAGAAAAAGTCTGCAAATTATCTGCCATAATGTAAATAATATTTATTTTCCACTATATTCAGAGTTAAGGAACTGGAGATTTCTATTTAAAGAATCACTGTTAGGCCACAACTCTACTTATGCCCCGTACACACGGTCGGATTTTCCGATGGAAAATGTCCAATCGGAGCGTGTTGTCGGAAATTCCGACCATGTGTGGGCTCCATCGGACATTTTCCATCGAATTTTCCGACACACAAAGTTGGAGAGCAGGAGATAAAATTTTCCGACAACAAAATCCGATCGCGTCAATTCCGACCGTGTGTGGCCTGTTCCGACGCACAAAGTGCCAAGCATGCTCAGAAGAAATTCCGGCACGGAACAGCTCGTTCTGGTAAACTTAGCGTTCGCAATGGATACAGCACTTTCGTCACGCTGCAATGTCAAAAATGGTTTAATACAGCGCACTCTCTTCTTCTTTATAATGTGACAAGAATGAAGTAGTTTTGCTGCTCATATTCACACACACTTCTCACAAACTTTTTTTTTTGTTTTTTTATTGGGATTCCCTGAATATATTGTTAGTTGTCACATCTGACAGAATGTTTTTTTTTTTTTTGGGGGGGGGGATTTTAAGCCTTTTTTGTTTTAGATTTAATGTTTGTATTTTTTCCAAGGCTGATCTTTGTTCAATGTTATTTTTATTTTTACTCCAGAATATTTTTGTGTGTGTTTTGTGTGTCAAGTTACCCCAACACCATTGATATCTTTTATTATTTAATCTCAAGGAGATTGTTTGTTGTTGGTGTCCCTTGTTCATTTCACATTGTATATTTGAAATGTACCTGAATCCTCACAAACAAACTGTCCTTTTTGAAGTAAAACACATAGGAGAGTATAATTCAAAACAAAAATCCTTTATTAAGGGCTCAGAACCAAACAAAGAGGAAGGCAACACTGGATCAACAGGAGAAATTAGCGAAGCCTGGGACCCCCACGGCAGACATCAATTCTTGAACATCAAAATTGGTGGCCTGAGGAGTCCATATGTAAGGGAGGGCAGTCTGGTCCAGAATTCGCAGAGATCCGGAAAGCAGCAGATGACATCTGTGTCCCCAGGCTGTGGTACCACAAGAGGCTGCATCTTTTGGCCGACCAGACTGGATCCAGGGTCCTCACTTTCTGGTCTTCCTTCCACGCTTCCTTCCGGGCTGTGGCTGTGCTGTTGGAGATGTGGCAGGAGGAGGAGTAGGACCTGGAGGAGGAGGAGGACTGGGAGGACCTGGAGGAGAAGGAGGAGGAGGACCTGCAGGAGGAGGAGGAGGACCATGGCAAAGGTGTGTCTGAGCTGTAATTTGGCCCCTCATACCTTTATTAAGGGCCTCCAATATGAGCGACTCACACATGAGTTGTTGTCCCTCCTCCATCCTCTGCCTTTTAGCGGCAATGGTGGCAGCAATGTCCTCCTCCACGGTGTGTGGTGCTCCCAGGACCTCTGTAGCCCTCCAAAAGAGTCCTCTGCCAGCCTCCTCTAAGGCACTCCTCCTCCTGCCACTTTCTCTTTCCAGGGGGGGTGGAGGGACCTGCAGATCAGCCAGCTGGCTCGGCCCGGCCACCTCCTGGCTGAGACTTCCCTGTGTATGAAAAAGGGACATGGTTTTAGTTTTTGCATCATCAATCACAATCATAAATTAGTACTCCAAACTAACATCTAGTTAACGTCATTGATTGGACAAGCAGAAATATTTAGAGGAATGCTATACCTGGCTCAGTCTGGGCTCCTCCACATGTTGCCTGGAAGGCCCAGGTTGGGCGTCAGAAGCCTCAGCTGGGGGGGAAGGAAGCGTGGAAGGAAGACTGGAGAGGGATGGCCTGGGTTCAGTCTGGCCTGCCAGAAAATGCAGCCTGTCGTAGTACCACATCCTGGGGACATAGATGTCATCTGCTGCTCCGGATCTCTGTGAATCCAGGACTTTCTTGCGCTCCCTTACATACGTGCTCCTCAGGCCACCAATTAAGATCTTCAAATAGGTGATGTCTGCCGTGGGGATCACCTGCTTCACAATTTCACACAATTGCTCCAGTGCTGCCTTCCTCTTTGCTTGGTTCTTGTAATGTGGGTGGTTAATCTCCCACAGACATGGCAGCTCCCTTAACATATCAATGAATAGTGACATGAAGTCATTGTCTTTCACTAGCATATCCATGTTCACTGCAAGACACAACACAAGACAAAGCCTAATGTCAGACAAAACTCTCCTAATCTTGTTACAATATAGGCCTCAATGTAGAAGCAGTATAGGCACAAGTTTGTCTCTTACCTTCGTTCTTACGATCGGCACGTCCAATGCTCCTTCCTCCGCTCACAGATCGTACGTAATACGCACGTGTGTTACGCTTTATATACACTGCGCATGCGTGTAACTCCGCCCGCCCCTGACGTTCTTTCTATTCTATTCCCCGCCCCTTTTCGTTCTGCGCAGTGGGGGAAGAGCACATGGCAGAGTCACAGCAGGTGCGTGATAATTACAGGAACGAGGAGGAAAGCCCGGATCCGGACACGTCCCGATCCAGAAGGAGACGATTTAAGGCCACAAATATGTCCTTTGGGGAGATGTTGGAGATGGTCGACATCCTGAAGAAGGCCGACTATGATGGAAAGTATGGGCCCTACCCCAACCCCAATATCAGACAGGCCAAGATCATGGCGAAAGTGGTCAAAAGTCTTCAGAGGAATTTCGGGTTACGACGATCGAAAGATCAGCTCAGGAAGCGGTGGTCGGACTTGAAATTAAGAGAGCCAGAGCAGTACCGAAAGATCAGGAGAGTGCTGCAAAAAAGTAAGTAGTTGTGCTGTGTTCCTATTTTTTTTGTCTTTATTACGTTGGTGCTGCTCCATATGCTTTTCTTAATTGTACAGTTTAAAAGGGCAACTTTAATGTTCATGGGCCCATTATTCGTTCGTATCAAACATTTTTCTTTCGGCCTCTAAAACACCATTGTTTAGGCCATATGCATTTCCCACATTTTTTAGGGCCTACTTGGATGCCAAATATTTGTTTGTGTAGATGGGTTTGTTACTAGAATGAAATGCAAACTAGATTCTGTGTAAGGAGAGGACACTGAGCAGCTGTTTTCACATCTGGACACTGGAGCACTAGTGTGGGACACCAGAACACCATTTTTTTTTTTTTCAAAAAGTTTTTATTTGATTTTCAAATAATACATTAACAGTATAGTATTGTGTACAGTCAGATTTTGTAGCATGTACAGAGGCGACAAAAGAAAAGAGTACTTTGTACAAACTTAGGTCTAAGTAGAGGAGGGTTTCCAGTGTATTTGCCCATATGAGTTGGCTAAAAGAATACATTTTGTCAGATCGTAACATTTCCACAATCGATTATAGTTAATGGATACCTGGATGGATCTGTTTGGGAAATCCCTAAGTATATTGACTTATGCGATAATAATAATACAGAGAAGAAGAACAAAACCGGGGGGGGGGAGGGGAGGGGGGATGGGGGGGGAGGCCCTAAAATAAAATAAGTAAAATAAGAGAGTTAGTATGATATAGTGCAGCATATGATTGTCCAGGTTTATATTGTCCTATTGACATTGAGCAGGGTGGTGTCAGAGATTAGAATGGGGTTCCGTTTGAGCTCACTTGAGATGGCATCCGATGAGAGGAGTCGTAGTAGGGGAAGGAGGTTAGGCTGAAATTTGCTATTTCCTCTTGTGAGAGAGAGGAGTGCATAAAGGCGTGCCACTTGGAGCGGAAGTGTTCTGAGGCGTTTTCCTGTTTGAAATCCATGTTTAGGCGGTCTTTGATAAGTAGATGCATGAGATCTCGTTTGATTTGGGTGATGTTGGGGCATACAGGTGAAATCCAGTTTTTCAAGATAGTTCTTCTTGCGATTAAGAGGCATGTCAAGGACCACACTTTGTGTGGGGTGGCATCTTTCGAGATCATTGTGGGTCCAGTATAGATGTTGGCGGTTTTGGACCAAGGCAGGAATATTGGGTCCCAGTGACCGAAGATGAGTAGCAAAGGATCCTTGGGTAGTTTAATTAGGGTCACTTCAAAAATGTAGGCAAGAACTTGTTCCCAGAATGTAGATATGTAAGAACAGTCCCAAAAACGATGAGCCAGGGATGGTTTCTGGTGGTTGCATAGTGGGCAGAAGGCTTTGCTTTTGTCCGTTTTTGATGATAGGAAAGGCATATATGCTCTGTGGGCTATTTTCAGCTGTGTTTCTCTCCATATTTCGTTGGGTGTTAACTTTTGTACAGAATTGAGTCCATGGAGGATTTTTTCCACTAGGTTTGGGTCAGGGAAGTCTTTGTTCCAGTTTTTAATTGATGATGATGAGAGAGGCGAAAAGGGCTTGTTAAGAAGAGGTTTGTATATGTCAGAGATTTTTTATGAGTTATGCGAGATCATTTGGTCTGTGACGTTTGTTTGGAACCTCTTGTCGACTTGTTTGCACGCCTCCCTTAAAAAACTGGTGCATTGACCATAGTAGAAGTTATGTGTTGAGGGTAGAGAAAAGGTTTCCGCAATACTGGCAAAGGGTAATGGTTGACCTGTCCGAATGCTGCAGAGAAGGGAGAATTTAGTTAGGCCTTTCTGTTCCCATGTTTTGAAAGATTTGTGCTCTAGACTCGGCGGAAAAGCCGGATTTCCTTGAATCGGGAGGTGAACTGACACAAAGGGGGATATCTTTATAATTTTCCGGGCTTCTCTCCATGCCACTGCGGTATCTCTTAATAGGAGATTGTGTTGGTGGGGAAGGGGGACTGACTTCCATCTGCAGTGTAGGAGGGCTACTAGAGAGTAAGGATGGGCCATGTCAGATTCCAAAGAGAAATTTGAGTAACGGGAAGACTGTGTTATCCAGTCTAGACTAGTTCTAAGCAAGCATGCTATGTTGTAAATTCTGATATGAGGGAGACTGATGCCCCCTTCACGTCTGGGAAGATATAGTTTTTTGAAAGCTATACGTGGTCGTTTGTTTTGCCATAGGAATTTAGATATAGAGTTATTGAGTGAATTCACATCTTTATGATGGAGAAGTAGTGGGATAGTTTGCATTGGGTATAGTAGTCTTGCAAAACTGTCCATTTTCACTAGATGACATCTTCCCAAAAGCAAGAGGGGCAGATCCATCCAGGTATTTAGTTCCTGAGTTATTCTTGACAATAAAGGAGGGTAGTTGAGGTGGTATAATGAAGAAGGGAGTTTTCCTATTTTTATTCCCAAGTAGGTTATATGAGATTTAGCAACAGGGAAGATTGATTGCTGGGTCCATTTTGGTAGGGCGTGAGAACCGATGGGTAGAATTTCGCTTTTGCTGTAGTTAATACGGAGACCAGAGCACAGGCGAAATTCATCGAAAACATTTTTTATGGTAAGCATAACAGAAGTGGGGTTGGCTGAGAATATGAGGACGTCATCTGCAAATAGGGAGGTACGTAAGTCGTGTGTGCCTATCTTTATGCCATGAAGGGGGGCTATTAATGTTAGATACCTGGAGAGTGGTTCTAGTGCGATATTGAAGAGGAGCGGGGATAGGGGGCAACCTTGGCGTGTGCCCTTATGGAGGCGGAGTTCTTCTGATAGAAGACCTGCTACCACTAACCTTGCTGTCGGAGCTGTGTACATGGCGGTAATAAGATGATGGAAGGGACCCGTGAAACCCATTGCTGACATTGTCATGGATAACCAGTCGAAACTGACGTTATCGAAAGCTTTTTCCGCGTCTAACGTGATGATGGCATGATCAGTGTTCGGGGAATGAAGTGCATGTTCGAGGGCCAGCATAACTTTGCGGATGTTAAGGGTGGCAGTTCTTCCCTTAACCACTTGAGCCCCGGACCATTATGCTGCCTAAGGACCAGAGGTCTTTTTCCAATTTGGCACTGCGTCGCTTTAACTGCTAATTGCGCGGTCATGCAATGCTGTACCCAAACGAAATTTGCGTCCTTTTCTTCCCACAAATAGAGCTTTCTTTTGATGGTATTTGATCACCTGTGCGGTTTTTATTTTTTGCGCTATAAACGGAAAGAGACCGAAAATTTTGAAAAAAAATGATATTTTCTACTTTTTGTTATAAAAAAAATCCAATAAACTAAATTTTAGTCATACATTTAGGCCAAAATGTATTCGGCCACATGTCTTTGGTAAAAAAAATGTCAATAAGCGTATATTTATTGGTTTACGCAAAAGTTATAGCGTCTACAAACTAGGGTACATTTTCTGTAATTTACACAGCTTTTAGTTTATGACTGCCTATGTCATTTCTTGAGGTGCTAAAATGGCAGGGCAGTACAAAACCCCCCCAAGTGACCCCATTTTGGAAAGTAGACACCTCAAGGAAATTGCTGAGAGGCATGTTGAACCCATTGAATATTTATTTTTTTTGTCCCAAGTGATTGAATAATGACAAAAAAAAAAAAAATATTTACAAAAAGTTGTCACTAAATGATATATTGCTCACACAGGCCATGGGCCTATGTGGAATTGCACCCCAAAATACATTCAGCTGCTTCTCCTGAGTATGGGGATACCACATGTGTGGGACTTTTTGGGAGCCTAGCCGCGTACGGGGCCCCGAAAACCAATCACCACCTTCAGGATTTCTAAGGGTGTAAATTTTTGATTTTACTCCTCACTACCTATCACAGTTTCGGAGGCCATGGAATGCCCAGGTGGCACAAAACCCCCCAAAATGACCCCATTTTGGAAAGTAGACACCCCAAGCTATTTGCTGAGAGGCATATTGAGTCCATGGAATATTTTATATTTTGACACAAGTTGTGGGAAAGTGACACTTTTTTTTTTTTTTTTTTTTTGCATAAAGTTGTCACTAAATGATATATTGCTCACACAGGCCATGGGCATATGTGGAATTGCACCCCAAAATACATTTAGCTGCTTCTCCTGAGTATGGGGATACCACATGTGTGGGACTTTTTGGGAGCCTAGCCGCGTACGGGACCCCGAAAACCAATCACCGCCTTCAGGATTTCTAAGGGTGAAAATTTTTGATTTCACTCTTCACTGCCTATCACAGTTTCGGAGGCCATGGAATGCCCAGGTGGCACAAACCCCCCCCAAATGACCCCATTTTGGAAAGTAGACATCCCAAGCTATTTGCTGAGAGGCATGGTGAGTATTTTGCAGCTCTCATTTGTTTTTGAAAATGAAGAAAGACAAGAAAAAACATTTTTTTTTTTCTTTTTTCAATTTTCAAAACTTTGTGACAAAAAGTGAGGTCTGCAAAATACTCACTATACCTCTCAGCAAATAGCTTGGGGTGTCTACTTTCCAAAATGGGGTCATTTGGGGGGGTTTGTGCCACCTGGGCTTTCCATGGCCTCCGAAACTGTGATAGGCAGTGAAGAGTGAAATCAAAAATTCACGCCCTTAGAAAGCCTGAAGGCGGTGCTTGGTTTTTGGGGTCCCGTACGCGGCTAGGCTCCCAAAAAGTCTCACACATGTGGTATCCCCGTACTCAGGAGAAGCAGCAGAATGTATTTTGGGGTGTAATTTCACATATTCCCATGGCATGTTTGAGCAATATAACATTTAGTGACAACTTTGTGCAAAAAAAAAAAAAAAAAAAAAAATGTGTCTCTTTCCCGCAACTTGTGTCGCAATATAAAATATTCCATGGACTCGACATGCCTCTCAGCAAATAGCTTGGGGTGTCTACTTTCCAAAATGGGGTCATTTGGGGGGGTTTTGAACTGTCCTGGCATTTTATGCACAACATTTAGAAGCTTATGTCACACATCACCCACTCTTCTAACCACTTGAAGACAAAGCCCTTTCTGACACTTATTGTTTACATGAAAAAGTTATTTTTTTTTTGCAAAAAAATTACTTTGAACCCCCAAACATTATATATTTTTTTAAAGCAAATGCCCTACAGATTAAAATGGTGGGTGTTTCATTTTTTTTTTTCACACAGTATTTGCGCAGCGATTTTTCAAACGCATTTTTTGGGGAAAAAACACACTTTTTTAAATTTTAATGCACTAAAACACACTATATTGCCCAAATGTTTGATGAAATAAAAAAGATGATCTTAGGCCGAGTACATGGATACCAAACATGACATGCTTTAAAATTGCGCACAAACGTGCAGTGGCAACAAAATAAATACATTTTTAAAAGCCTTTAAAAGCCTTTACAGGTTACCACTTTAGATCTACAGAGGAGGTCTACTGCAAAAATTACTGCCCTCGATCTGACCTTTGCGGTGATACCTCACATGCATGGTGCAATTGCTGTTTACGTTTGACGACAGACCGCCGATTGCGTTCGCCTTAGCGCGAGAGCAGGGGGCGACAGGGGTGCTTTTTTTTTTTTTTTTTTTTTTCTTTATTATTTTTCTGCTTTTTTTATCTTATTTTTAAACTGTTCCTTTCATATTTTTTTTTTTAATCATTTTTATTGTTATCTCGGGGAATGTAAATATCCCCTATGATAGCAATAGGTAGTGACAGGTACTCTTTTTTGAAAAAAATGGGGTCTATTAGACCCTAGATCTCTCCTCTGCCCTCAAAGCATCTGACCACACCAAGATCGGTGTGATAAAATGCTTCCCCAATTTCCCAATGGCGCTATTTACATCCGGCGAAATCTAAGTCATAAAATGCTCGTAGCTTCCGGTTTCTTAGGCCATAGAGATGTTTGGAGCCACTCTGGTCTCTGATCAGCTCTATGGTCAGCTGGCTGAATCACCGGCTGCATTCTCAGGTTCCCTGTTGAGACAGGAGAGCCAGAGAAAAACACGGAAGACGGTGGGGGGGGCATTCCCTCCCACGGCTTGTAAAAGCAGTCTAGAGGCTAATTAGCCGCTAGGATTGCTTTTACATGAAAGCCGACCGCTGGCTGAAAAGAATGATACCAAGATGATACCTAAACCTGTAGGCATCATTCTGGTATAACCACTCAAAGTCGTGAATGGCGTACCTGAAGACAAAAAAATGGTTAACAATAAAGCACAGTAAACGGTAAAGTATAAAAAATTGCATACCTGAAAAAGCAAACATGATAAAACATAATAACAATAAAACATTGCAGAATAGAATACAGTAAAAAAGAGCAGAACAATAGAGAGAGAATAGAGAGAGAGAGAACAATAAAACGACAACAATTTTTTTTTATTTTATATATATATTTTTTTTTTTACACTTTTTTTGTAACTAACTTTTGTAACTGTAACCGGTTCTAACCGGTTCCAGGTTCGGGTCTCTCAAAATGCGATGGCATCTTGGGAGACCCTGTGAAAGTGTGTCCTAGTCTGTGCAATGCTGTACCCTACGCTAATACTCAACTAGTGAATGGTAGCGTTCAAAACATTCACCAATGCAAAGACCAGGATTGTCAGGACAGGAGGGACAATAATAGCGGGTGTCATGCCTATATCCGCGCTTCCTGCAGACACAACATATTTTTTGGGGGGGTTCGTTGGGTAGGGGTACTCGGGAGGACATAAAGAAAATGCCTCTCATGCAGCCGACTGCATTTGATTGGGGATGTGAATGGGGGAAGTACGGGCGCTCCAGAAGTGGTGGGTTCCCAATTAGGATTGGCGATTGCAGCAGGAAGGGCACTATGGGCACGACGGGCCTGTGTTTGTCTTCTTGGTGGCAGCGGGACACTACTTGTGCTTGCCACCTCATCAGCTTGAACTGCACTTATGGGACTCGCCACGTCACCAAGTGTTGCTGCAGTGCTGGTTTGACTACGACCGGGGTGTACTAGGCCGCTGGTGCTTGCCAGTTCACCAAAACGCTACCAAAAAAACTGTTAGCGATCGCAGGGATCAGGCCTGACTCTGCGAACGCTGCAGTTATGTGTTTAGTGTTTTGTAAGTGTCAGTGATCGATCGATACTGCACTTGGGTGGGCTGGGCTGGGCCGGGCGGAGGGGCAAAACACAGGTGCTAGCAGGTATCTGGGCTGATCCCGCTAACACTGCGTTTTTGGGAACCCTAAACTGCTGGGGACGCTAGTATAGATCTGATCGGATCAGATATTGATCCGTTCAGATACTATACCACTAAGGGAGGTGTATGCTGCGTGCGTGGGTGTTAGCGGTACTGGCGCTAACCTGATGCTGCCTGGGGCTGGTGCTTGCCAGTTCACCAAAACGCTACCAAAAAAACTGTTAGCGATCGCAGGGATCAGGCCTGACTCTGCGAACGCTGCAGTTATGCGTTTAGTGTTTTGTAAGGGACAGTGATCGATCGATACTGCACTTGGGTGGGCCGGGCCGGGCGGAGGGGCAAAACGCAGGTGCTAGCAGGTATCTGGGCTGATCCCGCTAACACTGCGTTTGTGGGAACCCTAAACTGCTGGGGACGCTAGTATAGATCTGATCGGATCAGATATTGATCCGATCAGATACTATACCACTAAGGGAGGTGTACGGTGCGTGCGTGGGTGTTAGCGCTACTGGCGCTAACCTGACGCTGCCTGGTGCTTGCTTGCCAGTTCACCAAAATGCTACCAAAAAAACTGTTAGCGATCGCAGGGATCAGGCCTGACTCTGCGAACGCTGCAGTTATGCGTTTAGTGTTTTGTAAGTGACAGCGATCGATCGATACTGCACTTGGGTGGGCCGGGCGGAGGGGCAAAACGCAGGTGCTAGCGGGTATCTGGGCTGATCCCGCTAACACTGTGTTTTTGGGAACCCTAAACTGCTGGGGACGCTAGTATAGATCTGATCGGATCAGATATTGATCCGATCAGATACTATACCACTAAGGGAGACGTATGCTGCGTGCGTGGGTGTTAGCGGTACTGGCGCTAATCTGACGCTGCCTGGGGCGACGCATATCACCGCCGGGCGATCAGGGGGCTAAACCTTTATTCGGTAATAAACGGCGGGTGCCCTGACACTATAAAAAATAAACGAACTAACCAGCGTCAACCGTAACGTTTATACGGTGATCAGTGGTGAAAGGGTTAACTAGGGGGCAATCAAGGGGTTAAAACATTTATTAGGTAGTATATGGGGGTCCCTGACACTATAAAACGCTGACGGCGAACCTAAATATTTACGTCCCTAACTAGCGTCACCAGTGACACTAATACAGCGATCAGAAAAATGATCGCTTAGCAACACTGGTGACAGGGGGTGATCAAGGGGTTAAAACTTTATTAGGGGGGGTTAGGGGGGTACCCTAGACCTAAAGGGGGGTAATACTAACTGTCCCAACACTGTAACTGTCACAAACTGACACTATGCAGTAATCAGAAAAAAAAAAACCTGCTGGTGTCAGTTTGTGACAGGGGGGGGGGTGATTGGGGGGGGATCGGGGGGCGATCGGGGGGGGGATCGGGGTGTTTTGTATGCCTGGCATGTTCTACTGTGTGTGTAGTGTGTTGTGCACTTACATTGATGTCTTCTCCCCTCGGCGCTGGAACGGAATACCGAGCTGAGGGGAGATGACATCATTTCCTTTGCTGCTGTTTAGCATACAGCAGCAAAGGAATGTTCCCATTGGCCGGCGGCGATCGCGAGGGGGGGGCCACGAACGGATGGCCTCCCCCTCATCTCGGATCGCCGGGGAACAGAACGGGACCGCCTCGGGCGGCGGGGGGGGGTCCGATCGGACCCCCCACCCGCGGAAGGCAAATCACGTACATGTACGTGATTTTGCCTGCCCGTGCCGCTTTGCCGACGTAAATCGGCGTTAGGCGGTCCTTAAGTGGTTAATAAAGCCTGATTGGGCGGGATGGATTAGAGAGGGCATAATATCTGCCAGCCTAGTGGCAACGATTTTTGAGAGAATTTTCACATCTAGGTTGAGAAGTGATATGGGCCTGTATGAACCCGGTTCCTGGGGGTCTTTGCCCTTTTTTGCTAACAGTTTTATAATGGCTTGGTTCCCTGATTGTAGGTATGCACCTCCTATCCATATGTGCCGATAAACTTGGAGAAGAGTGGGTTCTAGGAGGGGTTGTAGGGTTTTATAAAATTCACTGGTGAAATCATCTGGGCCTGGGGCCTTAGATAGGGTTAGGTTATGGATGGTTGTCGAGAATTCAGGGAGAGTGATAGGTGCATTAAGGGCTTCTAGTTGTGTTGGGGAAATTTTGGGTAGGGTTATTTTTTTGAGAAAAGCGCGTGCTTTTTGTGCATCTATGGGATCTGAGGCATAAAGAGTGGAGTAGAATTTTTGCATGACTTTGTTAATTGGAAGTGGAGTGGTGTGGATGGCGCCTGTGTCATCTCGTAGAGATGTGAAGTGGGTGGGGCGGTATGGACCTTTGCATAATCTGGATAGGAGTTTTCCTGCTTTGTTTCCAAATTTATGGAATGTAGCATCTAAATAGGCCTTCTTGGTTTTTTCCAGGGTGTTTACCCAAGTGTCAAATTCTCTTTTTGCTACATGCCATTCAGAGCGTGCAGCTGGGGAGTCCTTTGTGTACAGTTCTCGTTGTGCTTGATGTAAGCGAGAGCTAGCCTCTTTGTATTTGGTTAGGGTGTTGCGTTTGAAGGAGGTTGCATAGGATATGATACGGCCCCTTAGGAATGCTTTACCAGCGTCCCAGAATAGGTTGGGGTCGTGTATGTGTGGGGAGTTGTTTGAGGAGTATTCTGCCCATGCGTCTGAGATATATTGTTGAAAGTCAGTGTTGTTATGCAGGTAGGATGGGAATCGCCATATATTGGGGTGTGGGGGTAAATCTAGGTTGTCTAGTGTCACCTCTATAGGGGCATGGTCAGAAATGGTTATGTCGTGGATAGTGGAGTTTTGGAGGAAAGGGAGAAGGTTGTCCGAGCCAAAGAAATAGTCTATCCTCGTAAATATTTTGTGTGGATTGGAGTAGAAAGTGAATTCCCTGTCTGCCGGGTGGGAGAGGTGCCATAAATCCTGGAGGTGGATGGAATCCATGGTGTTGGCTAGGAGGGAGGGGGCTGGGGGGTTGGTGTCCTGTTTTGGTCCTTTCGGAGAGGATCTGTCATCTAGCTGATGGAGAGTGTCATTGAAATCTCCTCCAATCAGATGGGGGAGATGCGTGTTGTCTAGTAGCCAACTGGTTAGTTCAGTGTAAAATTGTCTGCCTGGGTTATTGGGGGCGTATACATTAGTTATTACTAGCTCTTTAGAGCCTATTTTGACGTGAGCCGTGAGGAGGCAGCCCTGTGTGTCATTTTTTGCAGACAGGACTGTGCAGGGGAGGTTCTTATGTATGAGTAGGAGGACGCCAGCTTTGCGTCCAGCTGCCTCTGAGCCTAGAACAGTGCCTACCCAGAGCTTCTTCATGCGATGAAAGTCTGGGGCTGATAGGTGTGATTCCTGTAGTAGTGCTATATCGGCTTTGAGCCGTTTGAGATGCCTTAAGATTTTCATTCTCTTTTGGGGGGATCTGAGACCCTTTACGTTCCATGAGATGATTTTCATATTAAGGGAGGTTGAAAGGGGGTATGTGCTGATAGGTTTGGTGTAACATTATATGTGTGGTATGGTGATGTACCTGCTGTGGCCGGGGGCATGATGATGTTATATGGGAAGTGAATTAGAACAAAAGTGCACTTAATTTGGTAAGGGCCTTGGAGGAGAGAGGGAGGAGGGGGGAGGGGGTATAACATATAGGGGGAGTAACATACAGAAGAGTATCACAATTAGAACCATTAAACATGGAAACTTCACTTTTTTCCGCATGGAGTCACTGTGTAGGTCAACTCCCATATCAGGACAGTTGCGGTATATCCCCAGAGAGCCTTTGGAATTGAGACAGGTGTTTGTGTAGGCTTCAAGGGGTCATGGCTTTGGGTGAAAGGGGAGGTGGGGTGTAGTTAGCCGTACACAGTGAGGCCAGGAGGAAGTGAAGAACATATTTCAGAGAAGTAACTACTAAGATGTAACCTAGAAGATTGAAAAACAGCTGTATATAAAAACATTATACATTACATGTTGTTGTGCGACAGAAGATAGGAGGAACCTGAGGGGGGGAACAGAGGTATCCACTGTCCAAAAGAAGAAATATTTTGAGACCAGAGAGGTAGGATGCCGGTTTCCGTTCAGCGAGGAGTGTAGCGGTGCTGGTCCGGGGCCGAGGATCTGAAGCGCTTGGGAGAGTCTTTGCGCGGGCTTCGTTGAGTTGATCCAGGGAGCAGGTGAGTTGAGTGCCTTTTGAAGGGGTGTGTTGTTGAGCATTGGGGAACAAAGACTGCATGTAGGCTTCTGCTTCTGAGGGTTCCTGGAAGGAGAGCTGGTCCTCGCTAGGTGTCTTAAGGCGTAGGGTAGCCGGGAAAGCTAGGGTGAATTTGATTTGTTGTTTAAAGAGTTCAGAGCATATCTGTTGAAAGGCCTTGCATTTCTTGGAGACTTCGATGGAATAGTCAGCAAAAATCAGGACCCTCACCCCGTCAATTTGAAGCGAGCGGGTTTGTCTGAATTTTTGGAGAATTAGAGCATTATCAGCGTAATTCAGATATTTGGCTATGATGGGCCGAGGGTTTTTGTGTTCTTCACTATACGACCCCATCCTGTGAGCGCGTTCCACCGTGCAGGAGCCTGTTAGGCCTAGCGCCTCCAGGATGCGTTGAGAGCAGAAGTCTGTTAAGGCAGATGCTTGGAGCGATTCGGGAATACCTACGAATTGCAGGTTGCTCCTTCTGGATCTGTTTTCCAAATCGTCAAGTTTTTGGATTATGTATTGATTTGTCTTGTCTTGTGCTTGTTCCGTGACTTGAGCTTGGTACATCTCTTCTTCCATGCTTGATTGCCGATGTTCTAGCTCGTTTAGCCTAGTGTTATGTTCTCCTAGCTGGGCCTTTATTTGTTTCATCCCCGCGTTTACAGCCTTTTCCACTGATGCAGATATCATGGGGGACAGAAGGGCTGCCACTGCCTGTGCAATGTGCTCTGTTTTATGGTCCCCGGCAAGCTGTGGAGATATGGCTGACATGGAGAAGGCCTGGGAGGAGGGTGCTTGAGGAGAGGAGGCCTGGGAGTGTGGTTGGGCTGGAGATGCCTGAAGGGATGTGTGTGGAGCTGTGCTTCCACTTACTTCCATCTCCGCCGACTGCTGCTGCTGCGCGCCTGTGTGAGCTGCCATGTAGGCCGAAGCCGGGGCCTCGATTTGCAGCTGGGCCGGCGGCGCTGTCAGGGCCGTATTGGAGCGGGAGCCGAGGACCTCCACAAATCGGTCCATAAAGCGGGTGTACGTGCCCAAGGTGGCCGAGGGTGTTTTTAGGCTTCTGGGCAGATTTTTTAGGCCGATTTAGTGTCCTCAGAGTGGGAGCTGTGAGGAGACGCAGCTACTTCATGCGGCGCCGGAACCGGAAGTAGAACACCATTTTTATTAGGGGGGCCACACAGGTGCTCCAGTGTATACTATAGGGGGTGTCTCCATCTGTGAAGCTTGTACTAAACAGGTAAAGTATTGCAGCTTGACAAAGGGCAATAAAAAAAGACATCTTGGAACTCGGCTAAAATAGACAATTGTACCCCACTTCCAAGCAATGTTTCCTATTTATAGTTCTGCCATCAAATATCTGTGTGCTAATTATACTATTTTTGTTTTACATAGGGGATAAAAGACTCGGAGGACACCCCTCATCCGAGGAGACCACAGACCCCCCACCTATGGAAGAAGGTGAAATACCCCCAACCCAAGAAGAGCAGGAGGAAGAAGACGTGGTGGAAATTGGCACCACAACAGGTGAGTGTCTGTGACCACAGACTCAGGTAAGAGATGGATGGTGGCAGATTTTTGATACCTGTTTTTGTTTGGTTCCTCTCTTTTTAGGTGATCGTGGTGATAGGGATCGAGATCCTTTCACATCTGAAAGTGCCCAGATCCTGATCGGGGAGATCATGGGGTGTAATGTAGAATTGAAAAACATCCAGAAAAAAATAAATGATGTGATTCAAAAAAATAATAACATCATTGATGTTTTGGGGCGAATTTTAAACCACACAAAATCACTTTTTTTATTGTGGTCCAATGTTTTAAATATTTTTGCAATGTTTTGAAAAGCCGAATTTGGAGGATGCACACAGTGTGCCAACATGTGCTATCTACCATCACAGGAGATCAATGGACGCGTTTTGGGGGTGCAACCCCTTCCTCAATAATAAAGTAGCTGAGAGGAAGGGCTTGCTCCCACAAAACACGTCCCTTGATCCCCCGTGATAGCAGCTAGCACATGTTTACATTCGTAAATTGGTGTGCATCTTCCAAATTTGGCTTTTCCAGGGGTGATTTCCCCCCATCTGAACGCAATATCAAACACAGTTCCTAAATACTGATGTCTGATATTGCCTTCAGGTTTTACCTAATGTGAACTTTGTAAGTTCAAGTTTTTTGTCTTTCTTGTTGGTTTTACACAGGCCTGTTTTATCGTAAATGGACATTTCTATTTTTGATAATGCCACCACAAAAATTGTTATACAACAAACATGTTGGTTTGTTTTAAAAACCTTTGGTAAATGCACATGTGATTGTGCAGGTATAAAAAAGTTTGTTAATCAAGAATGTGTGGATTATTGTCTCAACACTACAACACTTTTGGGGTGATGTAATTGCTGTTTTCTGCGAAAATGGTGGTTATTTCCTAAGGGCAAATCCTCTTTGCACTACAAGTGCATGTTCAGTGCAGTTGCAAGTGCGCTTGTAGTGAAATGTGTTTGTGCATTTAGTAGATAACAGCCAACAGTGCTTTGTATAAGGTTACACAATCACGCCATTTTCTGCACTCAACACATTTCTGTCAGTGTCAGCTAAAACAAACACAAGCAGTAAATGTCCACAAAGAATTTCTTTTTTTTTTTTATTATAAAAAGGCTTCACATATTTGCTGGCATATTGATAGCCGCCCTACCTGCAAAGAACTCCAGGTAGCGTAACCGGACATCACGGGCACTCAGGGAGGGCAAGCCAGGACGGCCGCTTTCAAGCGCCGTCAGTGTGGTTTCATGTATCATTCCGGCCTCAGGCCCAACTGAGCCAGCATAGTTGGCCGAATGTTTCCTTAAAAAGTTATGGAGAATACAGCACGCCAGTATAATATGGTTCAGTTTATATTCCGCCATAGGGATGGGTGTCAGAAATAGGCGGAACCAGCTGGCCAGGATTCCAAATGTGTTCTCCACCACTCTTCGGGCTCTGGCCAGCCGGTAATTAAAAACCCTCTGTTCCGGGGTGAGCGTCCTCATCGGGAATGGCCGCATCAGGTGGTCCCCCAGCGCAAACGCTTCATCAGCAACGAAGATGAATGGGAGTCCTTCCACATTGTCCTCTGGAGCTGGCAAGTCCAAGCTGCCATTCTGGAGACTCCTGTAAAACTCTGTCTGGGCGACGACTCCACCATCGGACATCCGGCCATTCTTCCCCACGTCCACATACAGGAAGTCGTAATTAGCCGACACCACCGCCAACATCACTATACTATTGAACCCCTTATAGTTGAAATAGTACGACCCCGAGTTGGGTGGTGGGACGATGTGGACGTGTTTCCCATCAATTGCCCCTCCTCAGTTAGGAAAGTCCCACCGCTGGGCAAAGTGGGAGGCCACAGTCTGCCATTCCTGTGGCATGGAAGGAAACTGTTGAGGAAAAAAAAAAAACATTACTATTTTTGATCAGAAACATGGCAAGCAGATTAGACACAAACATTATGGGGCAACCTCCAGATAGCATTTATTAAGGGTAATTTAACAATGCCAAAGTATAAGGTACACCTATCATATCCCCCCCCTCTCATGGGCCATTTCTAAAATTATGGGGTGTGTGGAAATCTTGGACAGGTAACCCTCTCCACTTCATTGAGAGATGAATGCCTAAATACAGGGTATTACTTGGAACAGCCTGTCATGAAAGACGTCCTGTTAGTTCAGCCGTCGGCGGAAGATCGGTTAACAGAACTACTGTCAATAGAGCCAGAGGACGCGTGCGGAGGCGCGTTGGCGCGAATGGACGCATGCGGGTGCGGGCTAATATGAGCGGGTGTACGCGGGTACACGATGATACGAACGGGCACGTATGATCGGTACTCGGGCGTGCATGTGTGCACGCGGATGTGCGCAGACGTGCAGTGTGACAGCTTTTGGCGCCATTAGGCCTATTTAAAGGAGCCTGTCAGCATGCTTCCTTGCTGTCCGGTCTACAGCGTTCCCTGTGACCCTAAGCTATCCAGTATACCCGCTTACCTGATTCCTGTTACTCAGCTTGTTCCTGACTTCTCCTGTTTGCTGCCAGTCCCCGACCTTGGCTTGTCTGACGATTCTCCTGCCTCATCCTTCGGTTGTTACCTGCCTGTCTGTTGCTGATCCGGTCCGTGCCCTGACTACTCTCCTGATTCCGTTTGGTACCTGCTCTGCTTGCCTGTGTTTGACCCGGCCTGTCTGACTTCGCTAGTGCTTCCAGTGGTACTACAGAACACCTCCCTGCTGCCTGTTTGTTCCTGGGTTCCTTCTAGCTACAGTGCTTCTGTATCCAGTCAACAGTTCCAGTGTTCCTGCCAGAGTTCCGGTTCATCTACCAGTTGTTCCAGTGCTCCAGTTGTACTACAGAACACCTCCCTGCTGCCTGTTGTTCCTGAGTTCCTGCCAGCTACAGTCCTTCTCTGCTCTATCGGTGGATCCAGTATTCCTGTCAGTCCTCCTGCTGCTGCACCAGAGGTCCGGATCATCTCTACACCTGCCACTTGCCAAGCACTTGTGGTCCCCTGCGCTCTTGAGTCCCTGTCTTCTCTATCAGGGGCTCTCGAACCAGAGGCACATGAGAGGCTACTCCTTGCATTCTGGGCTCCACCACCAGGTACGTGACACAGCCCCTCCTTAGTTACACTATTGGCAGCCCACTGGACAGGTAAGAAGTGTCATAATACAAATATATAAATACACATTGTACACATTTGAGGACATTTGGACATTCTGCTATTATCTCAAGATAATAATAGGATACAAAAACGTGAAACAGTACTATTTGAAAGTATACAGGCAGGCCCTTGCACTACATGCTTTGGGGAATTCATCCATACATCAGAGCACAAAAGAGATGGGTATAGTGTGTATGGGTTTGGCAAAGTCAGCAGATAGATGAATGAGGATAGATAGAGAATTGGGATCAGCTGACTTAGCAGTTGGGGGAGGGAGGGTTAATAAAAATTATTTGGGGACACCACAAAAAAAAAAGCCTATAGCACTCTGCCAGAATTTAAAGCAAAAATAACATTTCAAAACATTTTAGGGGGTGTTTGGGGTAAAGCACTACTATGGAGCTGAAAAAATACATTGTTAAGTGACTACATGAGGTGAATATAGGGCAGGAGACCATGCTGTGGAGGTTATTGAAGGGCAAATATGTATGAAGGACCTAAAATAATAATTACATAAAAATCCAGCATGCATGAGGACAAAGGGGACATTCACAGCATATTACAATCATGGTAATTAGGGAATGAGGAAAGAAATACAATATATTAGCAAACATTAAATACAATACAATGTGATATTAAAGGATAAAAATCTTACCTTCATATACTCCTTCTGCAGGACCTGTATGATGGCAGAACAGGTCTCTGGGATAATGATCCCCAGAGCCTGGGGGGAGATGCCTGTTGAGAACTTGAGGTCCTGCAGGCTTCTCTCTGTCGCCAAATACCACAGGGTAGCGACGAGCCTCTGCTCCGGAGTGATGGCTTGCCTCATGCAGGTATCCTGCCTGCTAATATAAGGGGTCAGCGAAGCCAACAGACGGTGAAACACGGGGTCCGTCATCCAGAGAAAGTTCCTGAAATCATCAGGATTATTCTCACGGATCTCACGGAGCAAAGGCATATGAGAGAACTGGTCACGCTGAAGCAACCAATTCTTGGTCCATGAACTCCTCCCCACCCTGTTCATGGACTGGACTTGTGTCAAGGTCAGGACCCCAACACCAAGCCCCCGCACAGCACGAACTCTACGAGGAGTACGCATGCGTAACATGGCTAGAAAACGGTCGGCTGCTCAGAACGAAGTAACAGAACGCACTGAAGAACAGCAAGGCCTGTGAAGAGCGACCTGAAAAACAGTAACGAATGAACAAGAATACAATGACTAATTAAAGTCACGCAGAACTTGCTGCACGCACTGAAGAGCAGATACAAACCCACAAGCACAAACTGAACGGCAGAAAACGATCTGAAAGCCACGAGTCTGAAAAAGCGTGAATCGTCTCTCACCAAACTATTGGGACGCCTGCCATTACATGCACATGAAATTTAATGGCATCCCAGTCTTAGTCCATAGGGTTCAATATTGAGTTGGCCCACCCTTTGCAGCTATAACAGCTTCAACTCTTCTTGGAAGACTGTCCACAAGGTTTAGGAGTGTGTCTATGGGAATGTTTGACCATTCTTCCAGAAGCGCAATTGTGAGGTCAGGCACTGATGTTTAAACAAGAAGGCCTAGCTCGCAGTCTTCACTCTAATTCATCCCAAAGGTTTTCTATCAGGTTGAAGTCAGGACTCTGTGCAGGGCAGTCAAGTTCCTTCTCCCCAAACTCACTCACCCATGTAAGGTAAGGCAGGCCTCCCAATACTTTTGGTAATACAACGTATATTCAAAATAATTCTGTATTACACCAGTGCACTCAAGTAGGGTCAAAAGTTCAATACAAAAGGCATGATATAGCTTGCATAAAGACAAAAATATTTCCAAACTGAAGATAGGATTGTCAAAACACAAAGTGTTTTCTATTTTTGATGATAAAGCACTATAATGCAACAATTATGACCAACCAGTGGTGTACTGTGGGGGGGGAGAAGAGGTGGCCCCAGGCACAAAATCTAGGGGGGTGCATCTAGGGTGACCACATGTGACGGTATCTGATGCCCTCCAAAATGGCCCTGGTATCGCCGCTGCCTGTCACTCACTGTCAGCCTGAGCTCCTGGCCGACGGAGACCCGCTTTGCATCCTTCACCACTAGCCACTGGCTCACTGCCCAAACTGGTTGCTAGCCACAGCTTGCCTGGTGTTTAGCAAGCAGTGACATCATGAGGAGGAGAGAGGAAGAGGCCCCAGCATTCAAAGCGAGGAGGATTTCAGTTTCTCCTCCTTCTCACCTACTGCTTAGCTCCACCCACCTCCTCCCTGTATCTTCTTTGGTGGGCAGCATGCAGAAGATAGATCAGGAGGCTCAGGCACTGCAGTCACAGATGAGAGATCAGGCTTAGAATGCTCAGTCAGGTCCCCCCCAGCAGCTAGCATTCTTTGCTGAACTGTCAGCAATTAACAGCTGAGCTCTCAAATCAGTGTGTGTGTGTCAGCCTGCCTGGAGCCACTAGTAAGCCTCTCAGTGCAGACTGCAGAGAGGACAGTCAGCAGATGCGTATGCTGGCAGAAGAGGAGAGGACAGATGAGACACCCTTGGAGGGATGGAAGGAGGACACAGCCTTAGATATCAGGGGTCATGCTGGTACATGTATTGAAAATTGACTTTATAGGCACACCCATACACATCAAGTTTCTTAAAATATAATGTAGTTTATTTAAATATCATTAAAAAACATTATGTATACATATATAATCAATTGAAAAAAACACATTATGACACATTGCCTACATAGCACTCACACCACTAATTGTATCAATGGTGCCATATACAGAAGTAAAAAGTGTCCTAGGATGGACAAATAATGTTCCAGATACTTAAATGCAGTTTATGGTTGAGGCGTATAGTAGGTTTAGTCTACATGTTGCGCGTGTCAGCACTGCTTCAGGAGCTTGAAAATCTATCATATATGAAAAACAGGAACTAAGCTTAACATCAATTTTAAACAAATGAAAAAAACAAACAGTGAACAATATATGGTAAATTATATGGTGATTGTCCACGACTCAATACGTAGATGGTCCATAAACAGCACAGCCCAACTACAGAGAAGCACAGCCCAGCTATGGGGGTGTATATAACATTGTATTCCTAATTTACTCTATAAATACTATGGGTAGTAGTATACTTTGTATGTTCTTGTGGAAGATAACACTTACATTGCAAACATTGCGACAAACATCAAATATAGAGGATAAAAGCATATAGCACATAATCATGGTCCCACGGGTGTATCAATACCTTAACCACTTCAATTCTGGCCACTTTCACCCCCTTCCTTTCCAGACCAATTTTCAGCTTCCTCTGCTCCCGCACTTTCAATGAGACTTGCATGGTCATGTTACACTGTACCCAAATCAAATTTTTATCATTTTGTTCACACAAATAGAGCTTTCTTTTGGTGGTATTTTTTCACCACTTGTTTTTTATATTTTGCGATATAAGCGAAAAAAGAGCGAACATTTTTAAGAAAAAACAATATTTTTTTACTTTTCTACTCTGTTTTAAAAGAAATCCAGTAAAAATTAAATTTTGTCATAAATTTAGGCCAAATGTATTCTGCTACGTCTTTGGTAAAAAATACCTTTAGGTGTATAACATTTGGTTTGCATGATCACGGACAGATGTGCGCAGATAATCATTTACAGCTGTGCACAGATGATCACGGACATATGTGTGCAGATGATCATTGGGAAAGATGATTTTACTGGGACATATCATGTTTTTACTATGTGGGTACATGTGTGGGGACATGTGTGGGGTGACACTGTGTGGTGACTCTGTGGGGTATATGTAAATCTTTTGTGTCCAGATGCATGGAATGTATCAGAAAAGACCCAAACACACCAAACAAGCTCAAACATGAACTGTATCCTACCTCTCCTTTTACACATCCACAAATTGATTTCACTCACATGCCAAAATTGGACAAAAGACAGGAATATTTGTTAGTGATAGTGGACATGTTCTCCAGGTGGGTAGAAGTTTTTGTATGTACCCAGGAAGATGCAAGGACAGCTGAAAAAATCCTGACACAGGAAATAATACCCAGGTGGGGATGTCCATTGCAAATAAATTCAGATAACAGCCCAGCCTTTGTCTCCAAGGTATGTTAGGAACTAGTTAAGACTTTGCAAATAGAGTGGAAATTCCATATTCCATATCACCCACAGAGTTCAGGTATAGTGGAAAGAATGAACCGAACGATTAAAGATAAAATAAGGAAGGCTACGGGTGGCACATTTGCCAAATTGGAAAACTGTGTTGCCTGCGGGTTTTAGCAGAAATAAGAATGACCCCTTCCAAGACTTGTCCCCTTTTGAGATCCTGATGGGTCGACCTTTTCCCACGCCCTGGATTAAGAAACCCTTGGTAATAGAGCAGGGAGATCTGGGTTTGATACAGGAAGAATATTGCAGAAACTTGATTATGAAGCTGAATGGCAACTATGGTAAAGTATTCTCTTCTTTTCCATTACCCTCAGAGGAACCAACACACGAGTTCCAACCCGGAGATGTGGTCGTAATTCATCAGCTGAACCGGACCAAGAAGCAAGATTACCCTTTCGGCCCGCCCACTAGCGTAGTCACAGTGACCAGAACCTCTGTCCTCACTGAACAGTCCCGGGCCTGGATCCATGCCGAGAGGATAAAGAAAGTACCACAAAGGACCCCAAAGCAAGACACAGATAATAGAGTTGAAGCAGGTGATGCAAATCCTCGAAGAGTGAGTGAAATAGGTGATAAAGACTCTGCAAAAGATGACCTCACTTCTCTCACCACAGACTTCTGGGAAAGCCTTGTGCCTACTCTGTATGCTGGCACTGATGGTGTTTCTGCCCAGATGGATCATCAGTAACTGTATCTATCATTCTGAGGACTTGGGCACCCTAAAGGCCATATATGCGGATAACACAATTTCCTTCCTGATAGTTGGTAGAAGCCACTCTCCAAATTGGTGTTTTAACTTAGGAAATTCCTTAAATAAAGGTCAAATGATATGCCAAAGCAGCCATTAAATCCATAAGTGTTGCCCTGAATGGACTCTATGAAGTAACGGAGGACTATGAGTACTGCACATGGATTCATAATACCAGTATTGAAATACCCGATTATTATGATATAATTGATAAACACAGAAAAGGGGTGTCAAGCTGAATCCAGAGATAGTGCCAAAGATGGATGGAACCCCTTTAAGGGATTAGGACTTTACTTTCTGCCCCTGGATTAACCCAGGTACCAATTTTATACTAATTTTATACTCCCTGATGGAGAACGGTTCACCCCTAATTTTTTTGCTAACTGTGCAACACAAGGTATTGTTTATTTAATGCTCTGCAAATGCGGGGGATTTTATGTGGGGAAGACAGCCAGACAATTTAAGCAGAGGTTAAATGGTTATATATATTATTCGGCCAATGAGAAAATGCTTACCCGGTAAGCTGCCATTTGGACTTTTATCACAAATTCAATATGTCCTTTGTTTCATTTATTGCTCTGGCTGTCATCCCGAAAAATCCAAGAGGTGGTGAATGGGATAAGTTGATCCTTCAAAGGGAAACGTTATGGATTGAACACCCTGATGCCATACATGCACCTGGAATCAATGAAACACAGTCTTATAAACCCTTTCTATAAGAACGTTAACAGTACTTCAAATTATATACAATATACATTGACTTGGGTTCTCAGTCTATGTCAGTATATGAGATATCTCCCTTTTGTTTTCTTTTCCATTTTTGTCATTATTATTTTTTTTCTTGGTCCAATTTATACTTTTTAAAGTTTTCTATATTTAGCTGAAAGGTCTACAGGAATATGCTTGGTACTGTTGGTTTCCTATATAAGAAAGGGCTCCCAGTTCATGGACTGTACCTATAAAAGTCAAATATAAAGATATCATGTCATTTGTAAATTGAAGATATTCTTGTTTTGGAAAGATTTGTTTTGTTTATACTGTATAATGTTATTGTTACTGTTGCTTATGTTGTTTATTAAAACACTGTTATACATGATGGTAATTGTCCTTTCTCTATGTGTTGGTTTTGCAGTATGGTTCAGAACTCCAGCAGAGGCTATATCCCCCAGCTGTGTGGCCACCCCCTCTAATCACTTCCCATGGTTGGAGCTGTGGCGGTTGAAGGATTGGATGGGACGTCCCTCCCTTTCTGGTCCTCCTTTGCAGCTGCTGCATTGACCAGGGGCCCCCGCGTCAGAGCTGGTCTGAGCGCATGCACAGCAGCCTGTGGCCAGTCTGGACGACGTCATTTCCGGTCGGACATGTATACAAATAGACGCATTGGCCTCCAGTATATCTGTCATTACCACGCAGAGGTTCCACAAATGATGACACTATGCCCAAACATTCTTTTTGGTGGGTAGGTTTTGAAGATTTTTGTTTTGTTTTGACTCAGTTTTTCCCTCTGGGTGGAAAAGTATTATAATTGTATCATTTCTTCTTATTCCCACCAGCTTTAAACAATAAATTCTTTATAGGCTATACTGCAGCCATACTAGCTACTTGATAACCTGCTATGTCTATATATTGGCGTGTCCCAGTGGTCATGCATTCCCTTCTCATCCCAAAGGCTTAACATATGGGTTGTATATATTCTTGACACTAATGTGTGAGTTTCTTGGTGAGTATATACATTCTTCACTTTTTTGCGATATGACCAATGGTTTGGTGTATTTATTATTGAAATTTTGAGTGCACTTTATCCGTTTATATACATTGAGAGTCACTTTATCTCATTTATAGATATACTTTTCAACCTTCTTCTATTAAGATATTGATACAGCCGTGGGACCATGGTTATGTGCTATCTGCTTGTATCCCCTATTTTTGATGTTTGTCGGAATGTTTGCAATGAAAGTGTTATCTTCCACAGGAACATAAAATGTATACTACTACCCATAGTATTTATAGTCTAAATAAGGAGTACAATGTTATATATGCTCCCATAGCTGGGTTGTGCTTCTTTGTAATTGGGCTGTGCTGTTTATGGACCATCTACGTATTGAGTCATTGACAATCACCATATAACTTACCATATATTGCTCAAGGTTTGTTTCTTCATCTGTTTTAATAGATGTTAAGCTTATTACCTGTTTTTCATATATGATAGATTTTCAAGCTCCTGAAGACGCGCTGACGTGTGCAACATGTAGTGCAAACCTACTATACACCTCAACCATAAACTGCATTTAAGTATCTGGAACATTATTTGTCCATCCTAGGATACTTTTTACTTCTGTATATGGCACTATTGATACAATTAGTGGTGTAAATGCTACGTAGGCAATTTGTTGTAATGGTTTTTTTCAATTGATTATATATGTATCCATATTTTTTTTAAATGATATTTAAATAACCTACATTATATTTTAAGAAATGTGATGTGTATGGGTGTGCCCATAAAGTCCATTTTTAATATATGTACAAATATTTCCCAGTAGTCAGGATGTTGGCACACATCTATTTGTGTATCCACAGTACCACCCTGTGATGATACAATTTATCCAATTTCTTTTTTTTTTTAAAGAATTTTTAATGCGCACATATCAGAATAAGCATACATAACAGTAGTTGGGATTACAATGTCCAACAAGAAACAGATAGAAATTGCATATCCATCACAGTATTATCACAGATATATATATCCGTCTTTTTTACATGTGTCACGTAGATTTCCATTTCCACTCTACTTTTGCAATATATATGTGCATTTTTTTATTAAAGAAAAACAAAAAAAAAAAGAAACCAAAAGAAGGGGGAGAAAGACCCCTCCCCCAAAAAAGAGAGGAGGAAGACCTCCCATAACATTAAAACAAAACCCATTTCCCCCCTGAGATGTCCGCATTCGGTGTCCCAGGCACTAATCTAGAAAATCCTATGCTCTAAACTCCGTAAGAGAGGGAAAGAAACCAACTCCCCCCATCCTCCCTTTCTCATTGAATTGGGAACAAAAAACAACAGCCTTTACTGTCACTCATTCAATGGCTCTTCCTCATCCAGCGTGTTTTTCGAATCCACCCATCTATACCAAACCTTCCTAAATTTCTTAGGAGCTCCCCTGGCTTCATATGCCATCTTGTACATCAGCACATCCGCATTAACTATTTTTATCCACATTCCTAATGTCAGCTGTTCTTTATGAATCCGGCGTCTGGCAATCAGTTTCCGCACCCCAAAGTATAAGATCCTAAGAAACAGTTTAGTATATGTATTCATCTCCTCCTGGTCAAAAACCCCCAGGAGACAGCGTAAGGGTGAACAAATGTTAGGTAAGGCGAATTTATCAGAAATAAACTCAGTTACCTTTGACCACAGTGGCCTCACCTTCCTGCACTCCCACACCATATGTATGAAAGTGCCATCCTTCTCCCTACATTTATGACAGAGAGCTGTTTCCTTTCTTTGCATGTTGTATAGTCTAGCAGGAGTATAATACTGTTGATGAAGGTACCTAAACTGAATCATTTTGTCCATAGATGAAATAACAGTCACCACATACGTATCCAGTACCTCCTGCCACTGCTTCTCTGACAACTCCGGGACAGCCTCTACCCATCGCTGCTTAGCTCTAGTTGTTATTATCTTTATTCCTGGTCCCACTTCCCCGTAATACCTAGAGATTCACCCAGATGGTTTGGGATCTATCAAAGCCTTCTCCAAATCTGTATTCTGGACCAAAATTGTATCCCCTCCAAACTGCACTCTCGCTGCGTGTTTCAACTGCATATACCAAAACAGCCATATCTTGGGTATATTAAACTGGGCCCTCAATTGATCAAAGGTGGCCAGTCGATCATTCTGACAAATCTGGTGCAGGTACTTAATACCATATTGCGCCCAGGTCTTTTGGCCATCCGGTAATTTCAAAAATTCCCCCAGTGACCCATTGTACCATAGCGGACTATTCGGGGACAGTGCCAGTGACGTATCCTTTCGCCATTGGGAGCACAGATGGAATACCTTCCCAGGAAGTGCCAGAACTGATCCCATCCTCTTCCCCGGAATCCCCTTTCTATAGAGTATATTCTGGAGGGTTTCCTGAGAGGTAGCCAATGCCGCCTCAAACAAGGTAGTGGCATTGGGTTCCTGTGGGAAAAGTCGCCAGTGCAAGAATACTAATTGGGAAGCCATAAAATATGAGCGTAAATCTGGGAGTGCCAACCCTCCCATTGTAACCGGCAGTTTTAATATTGCCAGGGACACTCTAGGAGCCTTGGCCCCCCAGAGTAGCCCCACAACAACTGAGTCAATATATTTAAATATTCGTAACGGCACAAAAACAGGGGAATTCGAGAGAATGTAAAGAAATTTGGGGAGGAAAATCATTTTAAATAGATTTATCCTGCCCAACAAACTGAGCGGCAGGTTCCTCCACCTCTGTACCTTCTCCCGAAAATTTCCTACTATGGGCGACAGGTTATTCTCCAAATACCTAGAGATGGGAAGCTGAACCTCAACCCCCAAGTACCTGAAAGAGCTGGATAATGGGATAGGACAATCCGAGGGAACAGCCACTTCCTTATCAATAGGGAATAGTGAGGATTTCTTCCAGTTTATACGGAATCCAGAGTGATCCCCGAAGTCCTGTATCAACTGAAAGGCTGTAGAGAGTGAGGGTCCCGGGTCTTGTAAGTACAGCAGCATGTCATCTGCATACAGTGACACTCTTTCCTCAAATTCCCCAATCCTCAGGCCAGTTAAAGCCGTGGTAGACCTTAATTTAACTGCCAAAGGCTCAATTGCCAGGGCAAAGAGGAGGGGTGAAAGAGGACACCCCTGCCTAGTGCCCCGGAATATTGGGAAAGGATCCGAGATAATGCCATTGACCCTCAGCCTAATCAAGGGATCCGTATACAGGAGTCGTACCCATGAAATAAAAATGGGGCCAAAGCCACATGACTCCAAGAGGTGAAACAAATAGGACCACTCCACGGAGTCAAAGGCCTTTTTAGTGTCTAAAGAAGCCACCATTCTAGTCCCAGAGTTGTCGTGAGTCGCCTGAAGGTTTAAAAAGAGTCTTCTAATGTTCATTTGTGCACAGCGACCTTGTATGAATCCTGTTTGATCTGCGTCAACCAGTTTCGTGATGACTGTTTGTAATCTACTTGCAAGGACTTTGGCCAGAATTTTTGTGTCAACATTCATCAACGAAATCGGCCGGTAGGAGTCACATTCTCGGAGGTCCTTTCCCCCTTTGGGGATCAGGACAACCAAGGCCTCCCGCATTGACGGAGGTAGCCTACCGTCCGACTTCGCCGCATCAAACACCTCTAGTAACCGAGGGGCTAGACCATATCTGAAAGTGTAGTACCATTCTGACGGGAGACCGTCCAGACCAGGGGACTTCCTTGGCGGGAAGGAGGCAATTGCCCTCTCCACCTCCTCAACCGTAATATCAGTTTCCAGTGTTTTACTATCTTCCATTGTCAGCCTAGGGAGATCAATGTCTTTTATGTACGTCAGTAAACTCTCTGTCCCCAGAGGAGTACAAGATTTGTATAGTTCAGTATAAAATTGAACAAAGGTTTTCAAAATGTCAGCTGAATCACATACTTCCAATCTGCAGTTATCATGAATTGACTTAATATGTACCGGCACATACTCCGGTCGCGCCAAGTATGCCAGAAGCCTGCCATTCTTGTCGCCAAATTCAAATAGACGCCTGCATTGAGCCAGGCTAAGTTTTGTGGTACGTTCTGTAAGGAGCATATTGTACTCCCTGGTTCTTATGCGTGAAATCAACAACCTCTCTCTAGTGGGGTCCCTAATATATTCTGCTTCCGCTAAGGTCACCTCATCTTCCTTACTCTGTATGGTGGAAGCTAATTGCTTCTTAAACCCATGTACCTCCGCTATGAACACTCCCCTTAATGTGGCCTTAAAAGCCTCCCATTGAAGAGGAGGAGTTCCAAAATTACCATTTTCTGCCCAGAACTGTTACTGGCCTCCGTGCACTTAATAAGTATATACTCCTCCTGAAGCCAACTCGCTTCCATCTTCCAGAGGCGTATACCCGGCTTTGGTCCTAAGTTAAGTTCCAATAACATCGGGGAGTGGTCAGATATTGCTCTGGGTAGATAGGAAACCTTGTTGACCATACTGATTCCCTCCCCTTCTGACAGGATAGTGTCTATTCTGGAGAGAGTCTTGTGCGATTCCGAATAGCAGGAATACTCCCTCACATCAGGATAATGGAACCGCCAGACATCCCTAAGTCCATGGGTAGACATCCACCCTGCAAGGGGGGTTGGAGTATCAGCTTTGCACCCCAACCTATCCAAAGTTGGTACAGCCACAGAATTGAAATCCCCCAATAGAAATATTTTCCCCTCTGCCACCTCATAAGTAGCTTGCATCATGTCATCTAAATGACCTACCGAAAAGGGAGGTGGAACATAAACATTTACAATTGTCAGTAATGTATTTATCACCTTTATCACAAGAATAACATACCTCCCCTTAATGTCGGTGCGTACAGCCTGAATGGTTATGGGGAGAGCTTTAGTTACCAAGGTGGATACCCCCCTCGCATATGAGGAGTAACTGGCATGATAAGCTCCAGCTATGTGAGCCCTTTTAAGAGAAAGAAGCCTGGAGCCCTGGAGATGTGTTTCTTGAAACAGTATTAAATGAGGTTTATACTTTTTAATATAGTCAAAAACTAGCGATCTTTTAAATTTTGCATTTAGGCCCCTGATATTCCAGGCCAAGATGTTAAGCTTTACCTCCATGGTGTGAAACACATAGAAAAAAACTGGGGGTCATTCCCCTTCTAAAATAGAGGTCACAGAGAAGACAGCAGGGCTCCAAACTTCCCCCCCTCACAAATATAGAGCACAGTATCCATGACTAAATTCACCGAATGCAGATCATCCCAGGCAGATACAAACATCACTTCCCCAAAAAACAGAGAACCTCCCCCCCCACCCCCCTCCCTGCACCCAGCCCCAACCCGCTAGGCACTTTTTTCCCATAACCTGAGTCAAAAAATAGGCAGCAAAGATGCGACTTAAAACTGTTGCATAAAACCAGTTCCTTTACTGGAGCTCTTGAGAAAAAAAACAGTTCTCCTTACAAAAAACATAGGAGGAAAAGTAGAAATAAGTAAAAAAACTCTGTTTCCCTAAAAACAGGACAGAAAAAAAACCCTTTTTTTCCTCCAGCAAAAAAGTTTTTTGCAATAGAATACAGCCTCAAGATCCGTCTGCGGACACTGCATCTTTTTGGCATAGGACAGCAGCAATATAGAGAAAAAAAAAAAAGGGGGGGTGTTTGGAGGGGAAAGGAGAGATATGCCGCAGGATACAGTCAAATAGGCAGTCTGAGTCATTTCCATTTGGTATTTTCTCACCCAGAAAAAAAAAAAAAGCTCCACACGTTTTCATCTTCATCAAGGCGATCTAGGTGAGGCTCTGTTCCTCCGACTACCACGAGAGCCCAGCCATTCAGACGCCTCAGTAGGATTTGTGAAAAAATGCGTTTTCCCATTCTCCACAATGCGCAGCTTAGCAGGATACAGCATGCTGTAGATCAGGTTGAGATCCCTCAATCTTTTCTTTATGGGTTGGAATGAAGCTCTCTGTTTCTGGGTAACGGCAGAGAAATCAGGGTATATCGATATGCGATTTCCATCAGAAGTCATCTCAGGGCCCACTCTGGCTCCCCTTAGGATATTCTCCCGGTCTCGGAAGTGAAGCACTTTTGCTATCATAGATCTGGGGGGGGCTCCTTTCGGAGGGGCCCAGCCTGGAACTCGATGGGCCCTTTCAATAGCAAACATTTTTGTAAAGGTATCAGGTGCCATATTAGCAATCAGCCATTTCTCTAGATATTCCTCTGGATGCTTTCCCTCCACTCCTTCTGGGAACCCCACCAGCCTTATATTGTTTCTCCACATGCGGTCTTCCATGTCGGCCATCTTTAAAGTATGTTCAGATAGAGTTTTTCTGGTCACCTGTGCTGCAGTATCTAAGGGTCTCACAGTGTCTTCCAGGGCAGTGACATGGCGGTCTGTAATCTGTGCCTTCTCCCTCAACTTTTGCATATCATGCTTCATGAATGAAAACTCCATTCTTAATTCCTCAAAGTGATCTAATAACTTTGCTTGGCATCCCTGAATGGCCGCCATTATCTGTGACAGGGACGGTTCTCCTTCTCCCACCACCTCCCTGTCAGCTCTCTCCCAGCGATCCTTTAATCTGTCCAATGATCTTCCCCTGTGGATCGCTGCCTCTCTTTGGGGCTTAGGACTCACCCTGTCCACTGCTGAAGATGAGGATGTCTGTAGCGGTGTCTCTGTGGATCTCTGCAGCGGCGGCCATTCCTCCTCCTCTTCCTCCTGTGATCCAGCGCCATTTTGAGAGCCCCAGGCGAATTGTGCCAGCCGTTCACCGGCGGATTTGGGGCACGGAGGGCCGTATTTTACCATCCCCGAGGGTGCCCGAGGTGTCCCAGCACACATCCCCAGCAGATTGGCTAAAAAGTAAGTGCCGCTGTCCCAGGATTATTGCAGGATAGATCCACAATTTATCCAATTTCAAAGGGTTCATGCTAAGACTTGTAGTCCTTCACTTTTGGGAATGTGTCCAATTGGGAGGAGTCACATCCTTAGATATCAGGGGTTCATGCTGGGACTTGTAGTCCTTCACTTTTGGGCAAGCCCCGGCATGGGAGGAGTCACATCAGGAGCCAGCGGTGGGAGGGGAGTTTACCTTCCTGGAGTTCTGGTGTGTCGGACTAATGGTAGGTTGCGGGTGGCAAGTGACACTGCATCTGGTGGCAGGCTATGGGTGGAAAGTGGCACACTGCATCTGGTGGCAGGCTATGGGTGGAAAGTGGCACACTGCATATGGTGGCAGGCTATGGGTGGAAAGTGGCACACTGCATCTGGTGACAGGCTATGGATGGCAAGTGGCACACTGCATCTGGTGACAGGCTATGGGTGGCATCTGGCACACTGCATCTGGTGACAGGCTATGGGTGGAAAGTGGCACACTGCATCTGGTGGCAGGTGGCAAGCTGCTTCTGGTGGCAGGCAACGGTGGCACACTGCATCTGGTGGCAGGCGACAAGCTCAGGGTTCCCACTGATTCTGCATTATAACAATTTTATTATATATTTCAACGTAGTAATAGATAACGTGAATTAATCATCCTGGAAGCATATCAAGCATGGCGTTGGGATGGTTTAAGTGTAAATACCAGCCATTTGCATGACAAATCACCCCCACCACCGAATTCCCTGTCAACCCAGAGACTACAGAAAGAAGAAGAGATAAAAAGAATAAGAAAGATGGATAGACAGAGATAAAAGGGGAAGCTAGAAGGAGAGATGGAAAAAAACAAGAATTTGGGAAAGTGATAAAAGGGGGGAAAAAGGAGAACAGAGGGAAAAAGAAAGAGAAAGAGCAAAGAAATAGGAATGAAGTGTGAGAGAGAAAAAAAAAGACAGAATACATGGGAGAGAGGGGGAAGAAGAGAGAAATAAAGGAAAAAAGAGAGAGAAACAAAGAAAAATAGAACAAGTGAGTGATAGAGAAAGGAAAGTGAAACAGAGGAGAGAGAGAGAAAGAAAAAGAAAAAAGGGACAGAAAGAGAAAAAACGAGTAGAAGGAGAGAAGGAAAGAGAAAAGGGGGAAAGAGAGAATAAATGGTAGAGAGAAAGAGAGAGAGAGAAAAAGAAAAGGGATGGGAAGAAGTAATGGAATAAAAAAGAAAGAGGGCTTGGGATAGAGGAAGTGTTAAAAGTTACTTGCCTTGCCCCGGGCCCTGACAACTTACGCTATGCCAATGAGACCAAGACAGTGGTTAGCCAGAAAAAACATTTTACTTTTTTTATGTTTTGAAAATAGCTGTCTAAAAAAATTGGTTTTGAGGATCAATGATGCCAGCACACCATAAACCAACACAAAGGGGGTCATTTACTAAAGAGCTGCGGCACTAATTAGCGCTAATTACCACAAATTAGCGCTAATAGCGCTAATTCACGGTAATTAGCGCTAATTAGTGCTAAAACGGTATTCACTATAGCGCTGGTGAGAAAATACTCCCAAAATCGAATTTACTATAGTTCCCTGAAACCAAATAGCGCCCAAACCCTTTTATGCCCTGTACACACGGTCGGACATTGATCGGATATTCTGACAACAAAATCCATGGATTTTTTCTGACGGATGTTGGCTCAAACTTGTCTTGCATACACACGGTCACAAAAAGTTGTCGGAAAAGCCGATCGTTCTAAACGCGGAGACGTAAAACACATACGTTGGGACTATAAACGGGGCAGTAGCCAATAGCTTTTGTCTCTTAATATATTCTGAGCATGCGTGGCACTTTGTGCGTCGGATTTGTGTACACGCGATCGGAATTTCCGACAACGGATTTTGTTGTGGGAAAATTTTATAACAAGCTCTCAAACGTTGTGTCGGAAATTCCGATGGAAAATGTGTGATGGAGCCCACACACGGTCGGAATTTCTGACAACAAGGTCCTATCACACATTTTCCGTCGGAAAATCCGACCGTGTGTACAGGGCATTACTCTGCTAAAACCTGGAGTAGTGCACATGGAAATAATGTTTAGAGAATGATATAATTGCCTAAATGGTACTGAAATATGCGGTATATTATTGAAAGATAATCTGCTTTTAAACTTTGTGAAAAAGTGATTTCTACACTGAAATATCTTTAAATGTCTGAGAAGTGAAAAATTCCCCATTTTGGACAACTAGGTGCCAACACAACTGAGCATGCTCAGACCTGAAAATAACTCTCATTTTAACTCAAGTGTCTTTTTTAGCCGGCACTATAGTAAATACCAAAATGAGAGCTAATTAGAGAGCATTTTTTTGAAGTGAAAATCTGCTCTATTTTAGTCCAAATGAAGTTTCAGCCATTCATTCTAATGGAACAATTGTAACTTTCACCAAAAAAACCTTTTAATGTTGAGATGAAATGTATCTTTCTGTGAAATAAATTTTCCTTTGCAACATTGTTGCTTCTACTTAAAATATTTTGATTTTAAAAATACTAGAATGTGGAATGTTTTGATGTTTTGGTAAAATATATTTTTCTCTGTAACTTTCACTTGTTACTCTCAATCTCACAACCATCTTTACCTCAAACTCACACAGGTGTCTTTACAATCCACAAACAATACCATTGCTGATGCAAATTTGAAATTAATCCGGCATCTTCCTCCGCGCCGTCTTCTTCCCTTCTTCTCCTAGGGCCGCTCCGCATACATGATGGCATGATGGGAGGCTCCTGCTGTGTGATGCTTCTCCTCTTCTGACAGTTCTTAAATAACGAGGGGGCACCCGGTGACCCCACCCCCCTCTGACGCATGGGGACTTGACGGGTGACGGACGAGAACACCGGAGGAAGAACCAGAAGAACCAGAAGAAGAAGATGGAGGAAGAAACCACAGGAAGATAGAAGATAGAAGAAAGAAGATAGAAGATAAAAGAAAGAAGCATTTAAATAAAGGAATTGTCAAAAACTGTCTCTTGTCATTTTTAACATTTTTGACACTTTTTTGGGGGGATGAGGCCCTTGTCCCCATCAACATGGGGACAAGGTGTTTTGGGGGACTACCCTAAAGCACCCTCCCAATGTTGAGGACATGTGGCCTGGTACGGTTCAGGAGGGGGGACGCTCTCTCGTCCCCCCCTCTTTTCCTGCCAGGTTGCGTGCTCGGATAAGGGTCTGGTATGGATTTTTGGGGGGACCCCACGCCATTTTTTAAAAAAAATTTGGCGTGGGGTTCCCCTTAAAATCCATACCAGACCTGAAGGATGTGGTATAGATTTTGAGTGGGACCCCACGCCTTTTTTTAATTTTAATTTTGGCCGGGGTTCCCCTTAATATCCATACCAGACCTGAAGGGCCTAGTATGGAATTTAGGGGGGCAACCCACGCCATTTTTTTTTTAAATTTTGGTTCGGGGTTCCCCTGTGGGGAATTCCCATGCCGTTTTTATCAATGAACATTTTTTTTTTTTAACCATAGTTTTTTATTGGTTTTCACAATGTACAGTATACGGTAGGTTACAGTGAATACATCATGGTAAGTATACAAATCAGAAACATAAGATAGAAGCTCATGGGTTAAACAGTGCTACAAACATGCAGGCTACTCGTGTGATGGTAATAAGAGGCCTCAATAGGAGGCAGAACCCGTCACCCCATCTGGGTACTCACTGTGAGCAGGTTCTTGGTGGAGCACTAGCAAACGGCCTGCTCTGGACCCAGTATAGGGTCTCTGGAGCTCTATCTCAAAAGTATATATGTATAAGAGTATTAATTAGGAAACAAAAAAAAAGAGAGAAATAAACTTTTGCTATTGGTGTAGCGCAACATATAAAATATAGCTATATGTCATAGCAATTAGTAATAAGAATATTAAACATCGTAGTGATTGAGAGGATCAAGACAGGTAAACAGGGTGTTCATTCAGAAGTATATGGGATATGGATGTCAGTTGTGGGGGAGTTCAGTCATAGGGGGTTTGCATTTAGGATGTTTGAGCCAAAGGAGCCAGTTGGTTTGGAAGCTAGGAAGTTGGAGGTGGGCTTTGGCGTGCATGAATTTCATCAGGCAGTGGTTATTTAGGAGTGTGATTATTTCCCCGCTGGAGGGGGGTAGAGGGGATTTCCAGTTTTTGGCAATGGCCAGGCGTGTAGCAATAAGAGCATGGGAGATAAGAATTCATGAGGGTTTGGGCCAATGTTCCAGTTCAAAGCCTAGTAGCACCATTTGTGGTATCAGGGGCACAGGGACTGATAGTATGGAGAGGAGGAGTTTGGAGAGCATGGACCATAGCGTGGTTAGGACCGGGCAGGCCCACCATATGTGGAACGGGGTGCCTGGGGATCCACAATTTCTCCAACACAAATTGCTTGTAGTGGGGTATATGTGGGCAAGTTTGGTCGGTGTAAGGTACCAGTTGTGGTATATTTTTTGGGCCGTTTCCCAGTGAAGTAGACATTTGGAGATTTTCAGGGGTGCTTGAATTGAGCGGTGCCATTGTTGGGGTGTGTAAGTGCATTGTAGTAAGAGTTCCCATTTTAGCATTGTGGGAGATTTGAGTGTTGGGCAGGTGTCTGTGAGGAGTTTGTAGCAAAATGAAATTCCTCGTTGGCTGGGAGAGGTAAGATTGAAAAATGTCAGCATGTGCCATGTAAGTAAATTTTGCGACCATTGTGTCTTAGAGGATTGATCGTGTTCTGAGGTATTTGAAGAAGTCTTTATGTTCTATGTGAAAGGTGGTTTGAAGAGTGTGGAATGATTTGAGGTTGGAACCATCATGGAGGATTCCGATATTGGAGATGCCTTTAGTTGCCCATGTAGAGACATTAATGTCAGGGGTGAGGATGTGAAGAGCCTCCAGTGGTATATGTTGGAGCAGGTTTAGTGGGATGCCTTTAGAGGTTTGTATAATGGCTTTCCATACTCATATGCTGGCATTAATTGTATCGAGGAATGAGTGGGCCTCGTGATGTTGCAATAGGAGGGCACAGAGGATCAGTTTGGGGTGGGAGGAAAGTGCTGCTAGCTCTATTTGCATCCATGTGGTTCGGTGAGCAATGTTCCACCAGGTTTTGGCCTGGTCTAGTTTAGTCGCTTTATAGTAGGCCGCTAGATCTGGTGCTCCCATCCCACCAGCAGTAACTGGTTTGCAGAGGGTGTTGCTTTTAAGTCTAGAGTGTTTGCCGCCCCATATGAATGTGTTGAGTATGGTTTGCAATTGCACTATTTGTTGTTTGAGTAAGGGTATGGGAAGGGTCCAGAATAAATATAGGACATGGGGTAGAAGGAACATTTTAGCTAGGGCAATTCTGCCTGCCCAGGAAGCGGTTGCATGTTTGAGGTCTTGCATGTTTTTTTGTAGTTTGACAGTAAGGTTATTAAGGTTGAGAGGGCGTAGGTTTGATGAAGGTGTGGTAAGTTGTATGCCTAGGTATGTAAGGGTGGAATTAGGCGCCCACGAAAAGGACGTGCATTTGGTAACAGTCTGTTTGACATGTTGGGCCAGTCCTATGCCCAACATGCTGGATTTGGAGAAGATAATTTTATAGAGGGAAGCTTTGTTAAATATATCTAAGGTGTCGTGTAGTGCGGGTAGAGAGGTGACAGGGTCCGTTAGGGAGATGATGACATTGTCCGCGTAGAGGCCAATTTTGTGGGTTTCTTTTGCTACTGCTATTCCTGAGATATGCGGGTTGTTTCTGATTGATTGGGCAAGGGGTTCCATGACAAGGGCAAAGATCAGGGGTGAAAGCAGGCACCCCTGACGTGTCCCGTTGGAGATATGGAAGGGGTCTAAGAGTAGCCTGGAAGTCAGTACTCTGGCGCTGGGGGAGGAGTAGAGGGTGAGTATTGCTTGTAGGATGGTCCCAGTAAAGCCAAATTTACGGAGGACAGCAGTGAGATAGGACCAATCCACCCGATCAAACGCCTTCTCTGCATCAAGGGAGATGAGCAGAGAAGGCGTTTGGTGGTGTTCCACCCATTGTATCAGGTCAATGAACCTGCGTGTGCCATCCGAGGTTTGCCTGCCAGCCACAAACCCCACCTGATCAATATGAATTAGTTGTGGTATGATAGCAGATAGTCGCGTGGCCAGGAGTTTGGCAAATAATTTGGTATCTGTGTTTAGTAGGGAAATGGGTCTGTAGCTGGCAGGCTGGTCAGCCGGCTTACCCAGTTTTGGGATGGTGACAATGGTAGTTTGGAGGGATTCTGGCGGGATGTATCCTGTGCGTGCGATGGAATTGAGAGAATGACATAGGTAAGGGGTAAGGTGATCAGAGAATGCTTTATAATATTCATTATTAAACCCATCAGGACCTGGGGCTTAATGCAGTGGCAGGGCTTTGATGGCCACTTCAACTTCCATTGGTGAGAATGGGGAGTAAAGTTGGGAAATTTGTTCTTTTGAGAGTGAGGGGAGGTGGAGGTTGGCGAGGAAATTGTCAATATCAGAGGGTGAGGGAGGCAAAGCTTGGTCAGTGCTAGTGAGATTGTAGAGGTTGGAGTAATAAGAGCTAAATTGATCAGCAATATCTTTGGGGTTGATATGTTTTGTACCCTGGCGATCAGTAAGGAATGGTATTTTAGATTGTGCTATTTTGCGTTTGAGTTGTTTAGCTAGGTAAGCCCCAGGTTTGTTGTGATGTGAATAGGTCTGTAAGCGGAGGCACTTGATGTGGTAGTCGAAGTTAGTGTGGAGGTGAGCACTTAGGGCTTGTCTAGCTGTCTGTAATTCAGAGGTGAGCAGAGGGGATGGTGTAGTCTTATTAGCTTGTTTGAGAGTACGTATTTGGTCTAGGAATTTGTTAGTGACTGAATTATATTGTTTCTTCTTGTGGGCACCTATTTTGATTAGGAGGCCCCTAATGTAGGCCTTGTGGGCATTCCAGAGCATGGTGGGGTTATCCACCGATCCTTCATTAGTGGTGAAAAAGTTTTGTAACTCAGATAGGATCTGTTTTTGATAGAGCTGGCGCGTAATGATAGAGGTGTTAAGCCTCCAAATGGTATTTTTCTTGTTTGGGAGTGCTGGGAACAGCCATTGAAATGGGCGCGTGGTCGGACCACATGATGAGTCCAATTTTAGTATCTTGGACCATTTGCAGAGTATGCTTGTCAGTCAAAAAGAGATCTATCCGAGAGTATGTTTGTTGCGTGTGGGAGAAAAAGGTATAATCTCTTTCGGTGCCATCATGGCACCTCCAGGGATCATAAAGGTCTTCCGAGTGGAGAAGGGAGGTGAGAGAGGTGGAGCGTTTGCGGGAAGGGTTAGAGGTGTCTAGTGAGGTATCAATAATTTGGTTGAAGTCTCCGCAAATGATCAGGGGTCCATGTTTAAAGGGTTCCAGCTTTTTCAATAGCGCTTTGTAAAAGCTCTGTTGATTTGTATTGGGGGAGTAGATGTTAGCAATGGTGATGGTGTGGTTATTGATATTGGCATTCAGGATTATGAATCTGCCATCCGGATCTATGTCTGTGTGGAGTGGTTGGAATGAGACTGTGGAACGTACGGCAAGCATAACACCTGCCTTTTTCTTGGTGGAGTTGGCAAAATAGCAGTGAGGGTATTGTTTGTGGGAACAGGAAGGAGGTTTGATGGATGCAAAATGGGTTTCCTGCACACATAATATGTCAGAGGTGTGCGTTAGAGCTTCTTTCCATAATAAACTCCTTTTGTAGAGGGAGTTTAGTCCCTTTGCATTAATGGATGTGAAGGTGATTGACATGTCGGTAGGTGGCTATCCAGCGGGGGTAGGGGAGGGTGGGGGTTGCTCCCTGTTGCTGGGTATGTACAGGGGAGGTTATAAGGGGGTAAACCTGTAATAAAGAATTACAATGGATAAACCGAGGTTATGCTTTAACGATAGTTAAATATATCTATGAAGCAAATGATAAAACCTGTAAGAAGAGGTGGTAAGTTACGAATTTAGTGCTGTACACACACAAGGAAAAAAAAAGAAAGTGAAACCCATAGAAAAAAAAGAAAAAATTAAGAAAAAATAAAAAATAATAAAAAAAAAATAAAAAGACACAGCAAAGTGTCTTTCAAGTGCTCGGCACTTTTCTTTCTCGGGGGGAAAAGAGTACGGAGTGTACATAGTAGTACGTTCATCAGGGACAGATATCAGGTGTAGTTTTGCAGGTATGAGGTTGCAAAGATTTTCCAGTGGGCACTTGCTGGAGTAGAGTAGGTAGTGTTCACCTGCGGGTGGAAGCAGGAGTGTGGCGTCTGGGGCCTGAAGTAGATGATGGTGGTCGCTGAGGCGGCAGTTCAGGCGGTGGGGTGGTGAGTAGGCCCCAGTTGAGCATGCGCTTGATGCCATCTTTGGGGGTGAAAATGGTGGTACTCTGGTTTTGGTATGTGACTACCAGCTTGGTAGGGAAGCCCCATTTGTATGGGATTTGGTTATTCCTGAGGGTTGCAGTGGTCTGTGAGAACTCTCTTCTTTTTTGAGCAGTGGCAGCAGAGATGTCAGCATATAGGGACACAGAGGAGTAAGGATCAGGAAGCGGAGAGGTGGATCTGGCAGCCGCCATGATCTTTTCCTTCACTTGGAAAAAATGGATGCGTGTGAGGACATCCCTGGGAACAGATGCAGGGAGGTGGTTGGGTTTGACAAGTAGGTGTGCGCGGTCAATGATCATGTCGTTTTGGCGTAGTTGAGGAATAAGCGTGAGGAATAGTTGTTGTATATAGGGGATCAGTTCTGGGGGTTTGACCGACTCTGGTACCCCTCTAAATTTAATGTTGTTTCGCCGTGAGCGATCTTCTAAATCTGCGACTTTGGCTTGGAGATAGCGAATTTCCTCAGTGTGGTGGTCATGGACCTCCGCCATTTCGTTATAGGCCGCAGTATGTTTAGTGAGTTGTTTTTCAATATCATCCGTGCGATCTTCCACTTGATCGATTCTGGAATGAAGTGTGGAGATTGATGATCTCAGTTCATTATGGATGTCATTTTGTAAAGATAGCAGCATGAGCTTGAGTGTGTGCTCAGAGGCTGGCTGGTCAGATGCAGGGAGCGCAGCTAGTGAGTCATGCTGAGGCATTTCAGGGCCTGTAATGGCTGGGGTGTCCCAGTGCTGCTTCTTAAGCAGTGGAGCTTTGGTGGGTGAGAGGGCTGGGGATTGCGCAGCTCTCTTACCTCTATCAGTGGGTGAGGGATGGGAGGATTCATCTGCTGGGGATGAGCTGTCCATCTCAGCAGTGCTGTGATCAAGAGAGCTCCCTGCTTCAGTCGGTGAGCTGTGCAGCATCGCGCCGGCGCCATCTTGAGCCATCAGCATGTCCGTTCTCCTAGTATGTGAGGCGGCGGGGCTGATGGAGACTGGTATATCCGTTCCTGGACATACCGATCGGGTGCCCAGTGGTTCTGCTCCTCTCCAGTGGAGTAGAGAGGGGGGATATACCGTGCGGTGGGTTGCTATTTGTCCAACAGCTGAGCGGAGCTGAGGGATCAAGCGGCCATCTCAGTTCGCAGCTAGCCACGGCCCTCATCAATGAACTTTTATGTGTATTGTCGGACCGGCAATTCATTAATAGCCGCTAGTAGTTTTAAATGACTTGTTTTCCTTTGAAATGTCATTTTGCTGTCAGACTGTTCTAAACATGGGAAATATGCACCCCTTTACAGGCATACTATAAACACCCCCCAGGTATGAAATTTAAAGGAATAATACATTGTTATTGTTTCACTCAAAGCATTATTAAAATCACTGCTCCCGAAAAAACGGCTGTTAAAATTTTTTTTGGGCATTGATACATGTCCCCTGGGGCAGGACCCTTTTTATGGCAAAGAACTTGCATATAAGCCTTCAGTGAGAACTTTGGATTTTGCAGGTTCGAGCCCCATTGACTTCCACTATTCCAGCATATGTAATCTGACAGGCATTATTGCTGGAATAGCGTTGCTTTCCATTTGCATTAGCGCTGACTTTCTGAGAGTTGAAGTCTTTCTGGCCTTTTTTGTGAGTTATTTTTTGGTACTGCAGGAGAATTTTTTGGGGCTATAGTAAATGACCCACAAATTGTCTTGCGCAGACCAGGATGTTACCTGTTGCAACTATTAAACAGCTGCAGAAAAGTTGGATTTGGGGTGTTAGGCCCCTTTCACACTGGCGAGACTTGAAAGTCTTGAGATTTTACTGCAATTTTGCTGCGATTTGTGGCCATGATTTTTGACACAATTTCAGGGAATGCCTGTGTCAACTCACATCAAAGTCAGACCAAAGTAGTACAGGGACTATATTGAAGTTGGTGCGATTTGAAGTCACATAGATATCTATGGCTATCATTGGGAATCATGGGGCATGACTTGTCATGCAACTCTGATGTTCAAAGTCTCAGGAAAAGTCACACAAGTGTGAAAGGGGCCTTAGTGTAAAAACACTGTAACCCTACAGAAATATTCTTGCAGAGCACAGAATGTTACCTGTTCAAAAAAGATATTATAACAGTGAAACAGATACAGAAAAATTGGATTTGGGATGTAATTGCTGCAAAAAAACCATAAAGCCAACAGAAAAATTTGGTTAAATGGGTGACGGACCTGGAATCATCTACCATGCTACAGAAGCCTGCATCACCACCCTGGAGCTGGAACACCAGGCCTTCTGCCGCCATCTTATTGAAGTCCAGCTGTGGCTAGATGATGGGGAAAATAGGAGCAGAAGAAATAATCTATGCCTTCGTGGCATCCTGGGGGCCACCATGGGCCTGGACCTACGTGTCACAGTGGTGGCTATCCTGAACCAGGTACTGGGCAAGCCTCCCACCACCAAACTGGAGCTGGACAGGGTGCACCGAGTGCTAGGCCCAAGGGTGTCTCCCTCCCCCATACAAGGTCATGCTCCCCTGGACCCCCTGCGGGACATCCTCTGCAGGGTCCACTTCTTCACTGTTAAAGAAGAGCTCCTACGGCAGGACTAGTCGAAGGGCCCTATTGACTTTGTCGGAGCTCCTATATAGACATATCCAGATGTTTCCAGGCAGACATGAGCCATGCGGGGACTAACACGACCTCTTCTTGAAGAAAATCGTGAAGCAGATGCAACTAATCAATGGAGCCACCCTTTCCATCCAATTGTGCGTAAGCAGGGATCTGACTTCTATCTTCATAGTTACATAGTTACATAGTAGGTGAGGTTGAAAAAAGACACAAGTCCATCAAGTCCAATCTTCGCTCACATGACCAACTCCCAGAGCTGTTTGGATTCCTAAACAAGCCTGCTATCAGCGTCCCCAATTGGCATGACTATCTGCTCACCCATGAGGCGCTCGGCCCACCCTTACCAAAACCAAAATGGAAAAGGCGACCCCGCTCTCGTGCTTCCTTAGATATAATCCAACCTCCTCAGAGGACTGACCTCCACACTGGTCTAAGTAGCTGGTAAGTCTTTGCAAAACCTGACTTGGTGGATTCCCCCCCGAGAGTCCCGGCGGCCTTCCTATCTCAGACCCAATGAACTGGGTGTCCAGGCTCCTGTCCAGCCTTGACCCTCTGGGCTTTGCCGACATGTTTGATGTTTCCTTTTCTACTAGATCAAACATGCAACTGCTCTCTGGATCCCATGATTTCTGACTACTGGCTCTGTTTATCGTTTCCATTGACCTGGGTGGCTGGTATCACATCCTAAAATATGTTTTGGTGGATTCCTTCAGAGGGACCAGTCAATTCCTTTACTTCAGGCCAAACCAACATGATACTATTCTCTTGCCAAGTATACTGCCACCTCTCCGCTTAACCCAAAATCCTCCAATTTTACTCCGGGCCCCCTGACTCTTGGTCTAGAGCCTTCAGGAATATCCCTCCTATGCTCCTGGCTCAGTCTACCCAATTTAATTTGTTGTATTTGTTGGGTTTGGCTTTTGTCGTCTGTGCCGCTCTCCCGCATCTGTCACCATTTTAGGTGATGGGGAGGGGGCGACCGGTGTTCAGGACTGTGGGATCTGCACACAGGCTCCATACCTCTGCCCCCCGTGTCAGATTTGACTGTTATGCCGTGTACACATGACCGGTTTGTCCGTCAGAATAAACTCCGAAGTTTTCTCTGATGGAACTCCGACGGAATTCCATTCCAGCAGTCTTGCCTACACACGGTCAATCCAAAGTCCGACCAAAGTCCGACTGTCCAGAACACGGTGACGTACAGCACGTACAATGGGACTAGAAAAAGGACGTTCAATAGCCAGTAGCCAATGGCTTACGTCTCTTACTTGCTTCAGAGCATGCGTCGTTTTTGGTCTGTCGGAACAGCATACAGATGAGCGGTTTTCCCGATAGGAACTGGTTCCGGCGGAAAGATTTAAAACATGTTCTACTTCTAGGTCCATCAGAATTTTCAAAAGAAAAAGTCAGATGAGGCCCACACACAATCGGAATGTCCGATGAAACAATTCCATTGGACTTTTCCTGCCGGAAAGTCCAACCGTGTGTACGCGGCATTAGCCTGTCAACTCCACGTGGCGCTGACTAGTGGGGACCGGAAATTTGAACACCCCATTTATTTCCAATCTTCTCCTGGCAGGTCGCAAGGGTTGTTCCCCATTTGTTGTTGGGGTGGTGGGGCCTGTCGGGCAGGGGTGTGTATTTCATGTTTATGGTACTACTGTTGGATACCTGTATTGCTCTTTAATGCCAAATGTGGTACATGCATTTTGTCACTCTGAGCTGTCTTGGTGCCCCGGGGAGCAGAGTAAAGGCTCTACACTCCCTCTGTTCTAAAGCATTTGCTGCCCACCTGGAGTGCTCCCCCCAGGTCCACCGCCACAGTATGGTCTCAGTTAATGGTTCTTTCTTACCTTGTTTCTAATGTTTGATTTACACATCTATTATTTGTACTCTAATTTTGCTGGCTCTATTAATAATTATAATGTGGTTCTCGATGTTCTCACCTCGTGCATCTCCTAATATTTTGTTTTCTTTACAGTTTAGTTTCCTCGATTTGGGTGACTCCTAGCACTCCATTCACCCCCCGAATAGGGTGGACTCCTGATTGGGCAATATCAGTGCTTAGCCAGAGTCCTTGGTTTACCTACACTATTCATAGATTTCTCTCTCCCCTTTTCCTCCCCTTTTCCTCTCCTTTTAACTTTTCACCTTTCCCCTCCCTTTTTCTTTCTTTTTCTCTTCTCTTACTATTTCTTTCTTTCTTTTGTTCTCTACTTCTCACCTCGGGGAGATCCGTCGATTGGGTTCATCTCACATACTCTACAGCAGGGATATGCAATTAGCGGACCTCCAGATGTTGCAGAACTACAAGTCCCATGAAGCATAGCTAGACTCTCACAGCCACAAGCATGACACCCAGAGGCAGAGGCATGATGGGACTTGTAGTTTTGCAACATCTGGAGGTCCGCTAATTGCATATCCCTGCTCTACAGGGTCCGTCTACTAGTAAGTGGACAGGATGGGTCTCCTTAAGATCACCTCCCTCAATATCTGGGGTCTTAATACGCCTGAGAAACGCTCCCAGCTGTTGGTTGGTTTGAGGAAAAGTAAAACCCAAGTTGCTTTCCTACAGGAAACGCATTTTCGTGGTGACCATATCCCTAAATTGACTAATGGGGCCTATCCAACAGCATATCACAGTGTGTCTCCCATCTCCAAGTCCAAGAGGGTATGCATCCTGCTCGCCAAATTGGTCCCTTGGACTTTTGAGGCACAACGGTCGGACACCAAGGGTCGTTTTCTCCTCCTGAGGTGGAAGGTGTTTGACCTTTGCGACTGTGTATTTTCTGAACGTGGACCATCCCCAGTTTTTGCGGAGGCTTCTCCTACAGCTCCTGTAGTTTGCGGAGGGTCTCCTTATCTTTGGGGAGAACTCAAATTCGCTATGGACCAGCTACTGGATGTCTTGCGGGGCTCCTCCCACCTCCACTATTCTTGTCTTTGGCAGGTGAAGGCAGACCTGCAAACTCTGCATCTTGTAGCCCCATGGCGGTTGCTACATTCACGGGACCGTGACTATTCTTTTTTTCCCTGGTCCATCACAGCTACTCATCTCTTGATAACGCACAAACACTACCTCTATCAATGTTATCTCTCTCTCTGATCAGGCCCCGTACCACATGACACTCCAACTGGGACCAGTAACTCAGACCCCTCCATCCTGGAGACTAAATGAGTCTCTGCTCCAATCGGAAGAGATCCGTAGTGAGCTCCTGACCACCTTACGGGAGTATTTTTCCATCAATGAAGCCTCGGTCACCAATCCATTGGTGGTGTGGGTGGCCCATAAGACAGTCATCTGGGGCGCATTGATCAGAATAGGAGCTCACCTTAAATGAGAGAGGTCTTGCCCTATGGAAGAACTTTTTTACCCAGATGCGTAATTTTGAATGCTAGGCCACTCTTGCCCACTCCACCTATCAAGATCTCCTTAGAGTTTACGAGGAACTCCGATCATTAATATTCCACAAAACAAAGCAAAAACTGACAGACGATCGTTGTCCGGACTACCTCCCACCCCTTGGCACAGCGAGTTCCCGAATTAGGGTGCCCGGGTATGGAGACGGTGCCAACACCAATAGAGTAGTACCAACATCACACTTAGTATTGAAAGCGGGGTTCCACTCAAATTTTTAACTTAATCTTACCCCCTTCAGTTAATTGCATAGATGTTCAAATGCTGCATGAAAAAAAATTTTATCGCTGTAATTACCTTTATATTGTACTTTATTGTGGCACTTCCTGTCTCTCCTCCCATGGGAGTAGGCGTGTTTATTGCCTTTCCCCGGCGCCGCACTGTCTCCTGGGAGCTTAGTGTCAGGCTTCTCAAGATTCAGTGCGAGACAATGATCATGCGTGTGAACAAGCTGTGAATGAACAGCATTTACTGCATCCAGGAAATCAATGCTTGTGGGCTTCACATGCCCACAAGCAAGATGTAAACAGCCAGCATCACATTTTTTAAGTTATTCTTCAGTACGAAAACAGACAGAGGCAGAAATATTACACCCAAACTGTGAGTATTATTTTGGGGTTAGCAAAGTGTCTCAATGACTAAAAAAAAAAAAAAAAAGATTGGTCGCCGGACTCCCGCTTTAAGTTTCAACACAACAACTATTATAACAATGTAACCTTCGATGCAAGTCTCTAATATACGTTATAATGATCAGTAAGAAATGTTGTTGATTTCTTATCTTTCTTACCCCCCCCTGCATTGATGCTTTGTGAAAATTTCAATAAAAAGCTATGGTTTAATATTTATCAATTGTCATTGTCATGTTTTTTTTCTTGATCTTTAAAACCAGAGTGAGGCATTTAAACCCAATAATTAGTATCATAACCTCTGTGTATATGTAACATCCAAGGTGAGATGCTACCCAATGGCTTTGTCTAGCATAACCTAATGGGCGTCTGAGTATTTGCACATTGATACTCAGACTGGGTAGAATAGCAAAAGTTAAGGATATCGTATGTTGGGTGGTTTTCTCTAAATGTATAAGACGGTGAGTGAAATGCAGCATTCTAGTTGTAATTAGAATTTTGTTGAATCAGTTTTTTATAATATGCCAAAGGCTATGACATATATGGATATAAAGAACTTTCTACCTTTTATGGAAAGAATTTCTACTGCTATTTTGTCTGAACAGATGATCTGATAAATATTAATTCGAAGCTGATACTATCTAAACCAACTTGTGGTCTCGTTCAGTGGAATTATAGTATGTGCTGAGTGATCTGAGTAACTGCTCTATTGAAAGCAATTTGGGGTCAGCCTATAGAAAATTATGAAAGCAAATTGTTGCTGGCAAGAGTTTCATTTTGGACGTGTGATGAAGGTTGCTAAGACTGAACAATTTGTCTTTAAAAGTGATCCCCTGAGCCTGGAGATGGAGAAAATCCTGGATTTATGTGGATTGGAGCAGGGACACCAAGCGTTATTTTCAGTGAGATGGTGAGAGATGACTCATGTAACTAACTCTAACACAGGACTGGACTATGACATCAGCTTGTCTTGAGAGAAGGGATTAGCCGAACACCCCCCTGTTCGGTTCGCACCAGAACATGCGAACAGGAAAAAAGTTCGTTTGAACAAGCAAACACCATTAAAGTCTATGGGACACGAACATTAATAATCAAAAGTGCTAATTTTAAAGGCTTATATGCAAGTTATTATCATAAAAAGTGTTTGGGGACCTGGGTCCTGCCCCAGGGGACATGGATCAATGCAAAAAAAAGTTTTAAAAATGGCCATTTTTTCAGGAGCAGTGATTTTAATAATGCTTAAAGTCAAACAATAAAAGTGTAATATCCCTTTAAATTTCGTAGCTGGGGGGTGTCTATAGTATGCCTGTAAAGGGGCGCATGTTTCCTGTGTTTAGAACAGTCTGACAGCAAAATGGCATTTCGAAGGAAAAAAGCCATTTAAAACTACTCGCGGCTATTGCATTGCCGGTCCGACAATACACATAGAATTTCATTGATAAAAACGGCATGGGAATTCCCCACAGGGGAACCCCGAACCAAAATTAAAAAAAAAAATTATGTGGGGGTCCCCCTAAATTCCATACCAGACCCTTCAGGTCTGGTACGGATTTTAAGGGTAACCCCGCGCCAAAAAAAAAAAAAAAAAGTGTGGGGTCCCCCCCAAAAATCCATACCAGACCCTTATCCAAGCACGCAACTTGGCAGGCCACAGGAAAAGAGAGGGGGATGAGAGAGCCCCCCCCTCCTGAACTGTACCAGGCCACATGCCCTCAACATTGGGAGGGTGCTTTGGGGTAGCCCCCCAAAACACCTTGTCCCCATGTTGATGAGGACAAGGGCCTCATCCCCACAACCCTGGCCGGTGGATGTGGGGGTCTGCGGGCGGGGGGCTTATCGGAATCTGGAAGCCCCCTTTAACAAGGGGACCCCCAGATCCCGCCCCCCCCTGTGTGAAATGGTAAGGGGGTACAAAAGTACCCCTACCATTTCACTAAAAAACTGTCAAAAATGTTAAAAATGACAAGTGACAGTGAGAAATGTTTCCAACACCTTGTTGAATCCATGCCAGGAAGAATTAAGGCAGTTCAGAAGGTAAAAGGGGGTTCAACCCGGTACTATCAAGGTGTATCTAATAAAGTGGCCGGTGAGTGTATATGACAACAGTCAATTGTGAAAAATGGTGTAAATCTATCATAAATCACATTGTCCAGTAATGTACAGGAGGTAGATCCATCTTCTAGCTCGATAAACGGTGCCCTGTTGATCCACCAACTTTTGACAAACCAACAGGAAAATCTATGCATAGTAATTACTATATATATATATATATATATATATATATATATATATATATATATATATATATATATATATATATATATATATATATATATATATATAGTTATAGTGATTTTATGTTGTTGAATCTCCACCCCAACAAAGTTGTCAAATAAATGGTATTGGGGCTGGGCAATGTCCTTGGAAACATGTACCAAAGCAAAAAAAAAAAGGATTACAAATCCCATTTGGTAGGAAACAATAAAAATACCTTTAAATAACATACCTTGGAGACACCCTTAACCTGTCTGTGAGATGGAACATCTTTTTGATGTATACAACAAAATGGATTTACAAAGAAAAAATGTTTAAATTGGCAGTAAATGACCACCACTTATTTTCTATCTAAAGAAAGCAGCTGTGGATTACCTTCATCTATTTTAGACCTTTATAATAAGTGAGGGTCTGGTATAGATGGTAATGGGGGATTCCACAAAAATGATAGCATGGGGTCCCTCTAATTCTGCACTGGACTCTTCATTTCTAGTAGAAAAAAAAGCTTCCCCCAAAATCTATGCCAGACCTTCATCCAAGCAAGGACATTTTCATACAAACAAAATCTCCTGCGCTCGACAGTGATGTGACGGCAGTAGATATTGCCTAGGATTTCTATGGCTTCCGGTAAATGCACAGATCTTGCTGCCCTCCAAGGGTCAGGGGACACCCAATGGAAACACTGTAGGAAAAAACAAAAAGAGGGCACAGCATCCTTGCACATTAATGACCCAATTGGTGTTTATTGGTATAAAAAGAAAGGAAATATACTCACTAATAAGTTGGGCATAAACACATTTCAAAGTCCACAATGGGCACAAAACGACCAGGTCAACAGGACCGTGTCCAGCACGCCCGGAGAACCACCCAGATGGCTGACATGTTTTGAGAAGAGATCCCCTGTTCCTCAGAGCCCCATGGGAGGAAGAGGGGATCTCCCCTCAAAAAGCATCAGTCATCTGGAAGGTCCCCTGGCATGCTGGACACAGTCCCAGTGACCTGGTTGCTTTTTGTCCACATTTGTTTGTGATTTTATTTCTTTTCTTTTTATACCAATAAACACCACTTGGGTAATGTGCAAGGTTGGTGCGCCCTCTTTTAGTTTTTTCTACAAGGACATTTTCATAACAGTGGGCATGTTCATAATCTGTTGATTATTTTATTGTTTTAATTACATTTTTTCATCCATTAATTCTGTTGACAAATCCATATCCATAAGTGCAGATTACCTAGAAATGTCAAAAGGAAGGACATTGTTGATTTGAAAGAGAAAGGAATGTTGCTAAGAACGGTTTGAAAAGAGATTAAAAAAAAAAGCTAGATATTTGTTCTTGGGTCAAGAAGCCTTTAGTTGATTACTTTTAGAGGAAAAAAAGATTTATATGATACAGCAGGGAAGCAACCACAGATAGAGGGAAGGTGAGCCTTGGATATGTAAGAGTGTGAGCACTGAAGCAGAATTTTTTTTTTAGAGGAGTTATTGGAGGAACCACAGAATGTAAAGAAAGTCTGGAAGGACATTGTCCTCTTTGCAGCTTGAGCTATGGTACCAATCTAATTAAGCACTACTGTTTTATGGTAAAAATCATATCTTGGGAGACTCCTGTTTTAACCAGTTCCAGACCGCCCCAAGTACATATACTGCAGCAGGGCGGCCCGGATGTGCAAAGTCATGTACTTGTACATCACTCGCGCCCGTGGTGATCCGATTCAGTTTAGAACCGATCACTCAACAGGTCCAGGCCAATGATTTATGGCCTGGACCTGCTGATTGGTTCTGACCAATGGACAAACGTCCTCTGCCTGTGTAATGTAAACACAGGCAGAGGAAGTGATGCAATCTCCCGTCCTGGAGCCCTTTTGGTTCCAGGGTGCAGGAGAGAAACATCTTACCATGTGTACACTAACACTACACTAACACCAGTACACATAGGCACATATTTTCACCACCTGATAACCCCCCCAGTTAATACTTTCACGCTTGTCCCTCTCTGTCAGTGTCATCAAGTGCAGTTTTCATATTTTTTATTGATCACTGTAGTGGTGTCACTTGTGACACTATTCAGCGTTAGGGCAGTTAGTCGTAGGCCCAGGTAGGTTTAGGGCACCCTCATATATCCCATAATAAAGGTTTAACCCTTTGATCACCGCCCAGTTAACCCTTTCACTCCCTGTCACAGTGGCATTAGTATAGTGCACAGATTTTTTTTCTGATCACAGTATTAGTGTCACGTGTGCTAGTTAGTATCAACGTAAGTTTAGTTGTACGATTTTAACCCTTTGGTTGACAGTAGCACTAACACACACGCACACACGCATACACCTTCCTTACTAGAATAGTGTCTGGATGGATCAATATCTTTGATCTGATAAGATCTATACTAGCGTCACCAGTAGTATAGTGTTCCCAAAAATGCAGCGTTAGCAGGATCAACCCAGACACCTGACAGCACCTGTGTTTAGCCACTTCCACCCTGTCCACCCAAGTGCAGGATCAGTAGATCACTGTCACTTACAAAACACAGCACACAAAGCTGCAGCATTAGCAGAGTCAGGCCTGATCCCTCCTAGCACTAACAGTTATTTTTTTTGTAGCTGTACAAACAGTCCTCTGAAAAACAGGTGCTCTTTTACCTATGAGTCGCACTAGTTACTATAAATTTATTGTAATGTATAATGAAAGGTACACTAGTGAAGAGGATGCTGAGCATGACAGATGAGAACGGGGCGTCCTCACTGTCAGATTCAGACTCAGTATTTAAACCTGTAGCGAGTGGCACCCCAACAGATAGATCTGACAATGGATAATGGGTCCCTGCTAAGGTGAGGCGTACCTGTCCCCATTCTTCTGTTGCTGAGATGCAACAACCACATGATACTCCTATCCAGCAGAGTGTCAGTACTAGTGCCACTCAACCTTCTGGTAAACTGGCAAGCACCAGAGGTCTAGTACACCCTGGCCATAGATAAACCAGCACTGCAGTATCACTTGGTGATGTGGCAAGTCCCATAAGTGCAGTTCAAGCTGGTGTGGTGGCTAGCACAAGTAGTGCCCCGCAGCCACCAAGAGTTCGAAAACAGTAGAGCTCATAGTGCCCTTCCTGCTGCGCTTGCAAGTCCTGATTGGCAGCCCACAGATTCTGCAGCGCCCGTACTTCCCCCATTCACTGGCCAACCCAGAATTCAGGTGGAAACAGCAGATTTAATGCCCCGGGAATTTTTTGAGCTGTATTTCACAGAAGATCAATTTATACGCTGGTCAGTTCATCGCTCAAAACCCCAATTCACCCTTTGCCAGACAATTTGGCTGGAAACGGTTCCGGAATTTAAGACCTTTCTGGGCCTATCCCTCAACATGGGCATTACTAAAAAGTGTGAGTTGCGGTCATATTGGTCCACTGACCCAAGTCACCATATGCCTCTGTTCTCTGCTGCCATGGCCAGGGCTAGGGACGAGCAGATATTGTGGTTCATGCATTTCAATGACAATGAACTCTGTAATCCTCGGGGTGATCCTGAACATGAGTGACTACATAAAATTCGGCCCTTCGTAAACCACTTCAATGAAAAACTTGCATTGATGAGTCTCTGATTAAATTTACTGGCCATCTTGTTTTCAAACAATATCTCCCCAGCAAGCATGCCAGATATGGGGTCAAGATGTAAAAGCTGTGACAGGGCAGCAGACTATACATATAGTTTTCTGGTTTACGAGGGAAAAGATAGCAGCTTGGAGCCCCTCAATTGCCCAGACTACATAGGGAGCAGCGGCAAGATTGTTTGGGACTTGGTGTCACCCTTATTTGGAAAGGGGCAGCATTTATACGTGGACAATTTTTATTCAAGCGTGCCACTTTTTAGACACCTCTATCAATCAGGAATTAGCGCATGTGGCACTGTGTGATCTAATCGTCGAGGCTTCCCCCAGCACCTTGTAAATTCCCAACTTAGTCTGGGGGAGAGAGCCTGCTTGAGGTCCAATGAGTTACTTGCAGTGGGATGGAAGAACAAAAGGAACATTTTCGTTCTCTCTTCCATTCACCCAGACACGGCAGTCCAAATTCCTACGGCGACTGGTGTTGTTGAGAAGCCCCTCTGTGTCCGTGAATACAACCGTGAATTGGGAGGGGTGGACTTCAATGACCAGATGATGGCGCTGTACTTAGTTGCCCGTAAGGCCAGACGCTGGTATAAAAAAGTGTCTGTATACATATATATATAAATATATATATATATATATATATATATATATATATATATATATACAGTATCTCACAAAAGTGAGTACACCCCTCACATTTTTGTAAATATTTTATCATATCTTTTTATGTGACAACACTGAAGAAATTACACTTTGCTGCAATGTAACGTAGTGAGTGTACAGCTTGTATAACAGTGTAAATTTGTTGTCCCCTCAAAATAACTCAACACAGCCATTAATGTCTAAGCCGCTGGCAACAAAAGTGAGTACACCCTTCTGTAAAAATGTCCAAATTGGGCCCAAAGTGTCAAGATTTTGTGTGGCCACCATTATTTTCAGCACTGCCTTAACCTTCTTGGGCATGGCGTTCACCAGAACTTCACAGGTTGCCACTGGAGTCCTCTTCCACTCCTCCAAGATGACATCATGGAGCTGGTGGATGTTAGAGACCTTGCGCTCCGCCACATTCCATTTGAGGATACCCTACAGATGCTCAATAGAGTTTAGGTCTGGAGACATGCTTGGTCAGTCCATCACCTTTACCCTCAGCTTCTTTAGCAAGGCAGTGGTCATCTTGGAGGTGTGTTTGGGGGCCTTATCATGTTGGAATGCTGCCCTGCGGCCCAGTCTCTGAAAGATGTTAGATGGCCATTGCATTTTGAGTGACCCTAAGCTGGAAAGTTCAAAGTTATAATAAAAGTGTAAAAAAACATTAAAAAAAAAGAAAAGAAAAAAGCCAAAAATAGTTGTTGTTGTATTGTTCTTCTCTCTCTATTGTTCGCTCCCTATTGTTCTGCTCTATTTTACTGTAATTTATGCTTAACTGTAATGTTTTATTGTTACTATGTTTTATGGTATTTGCTTTTGCAGGTATGTTCTACTGTTATACTGTAATGTTACTGTGTTTTATTGTAACTATTATTTGCTTTACAGATACGCCATTCAGCTGCAGCACAGATTTATTTATTTTGACAGCAACAGGGTTTGCTCTCACGATACATAAATCCATGACTCCAGTGCTCTAGGAGGTGATTTCACCACCTGAGTTAAAAAAAGAGCATATATGCCAAAGCATAGGGGCAGGGGTGGACATAGTAGTGGATTGCCCCTATGCTTCGGCATATATTTTATATTTATTGTATGCCCATCATTAGCAGTGGGTGGATGCAGGGCGGTATTCTAATGGTGGGCATACCACCAATCAATCAATCTGAATGGAGGAATCTGTTAGGGTCTCTTTTACATTTCACCCAAAGGCTGCATGAAAAAAAAGGAAGATTACAATATATGGCCAACAAGGACCAGTGGCGTACTGGTATGTTGCTGGATCTTGAGTGGTTATACCAGAATGATGCCTGCAGGTTTAGGTATCATCTTGGTATTGTTTTTTCAGCCGGCAGTCAACTTTCATGTAAAAGCAAGCCTAGCTAATTAGCCACTAGCCTGCATTTACAAGCAGTGGGAGGGAACGTGTCCCCCCGCCATTTTCCATAATTTTCTCTGGCTCTCCTGTCCCACAGGGGAACCTGAGAATGCAGCCGGTGGTTCCGCCAGTTGACCATAGAGCTGACTGGGATGGCTCCAATCATCTCTATGGCATAAGAAACCAGAGGCTACGAACATTTCATGACTTCGGTTTCGTCGTATATGAACAGTGCCATTGGGAAATTGGGAAAACATTTTATCACACCGATCTTGGTGTGGTCAGATGCTTTAAGGGCTGTGGAGAGATCTAGAGTCTAAGATCTAGAGACCCCAATTTTTTCAAAAAAGAGTACCTGTCACTGCCTATTGCTATCATAGGGGATATTTACATTCCCTGTGATAACAATAACACTTATTAAAAAAAAGGAAAGGAACAGTGTAAGAATAAAATAAAAAAGCAAAATTAATTATAAAAAAAAAATTAAAGTACCCCTGTCACCCCGTGCTCACGCGTAAAAGCGAACGCAAGCGTCGGTCTCGTGTCGTAAGTAAAAAGCAATTGCACATGCTTGCGAGGTATCACAGCAAACGTCAGATCGAGGGCAGTAATTTTAGCAGTAGAACGCCTCTATAAATCTAAAATGGTAACCTGTAAAGGCTTTTAAAATCTTTTAAAAATGTATGTTGTTTATTACAGTTGCATGGCTGTCCGTAATTTTAAAGCATGTCGTGTTTGGTATCTATGTACTCAGCACAAGATCATCTTTTTTAACCTACCAAACATTTGGACTATATAGTGTGTTTTAGTGCGCAAATACTGTGTGAAAAAAAAATTTCAACACCCAACATTTTAATCTGTAGGGCCAACATAATGTTTGGGAGTTTCAAGTAATTTTCTAGAAAAAAATGTATTTTTTTCATGTAACCAAATTTTTTTTTAGAAATGGCTTTGTCCTAAGTATGGGTATACCACATGTGTCTGACTTTTTGGGACCCTGAAAACCAATCACCTCCTTCAGGATTTCTAAGGGCGTATTTTTCTACCTATCACAGTTTGGGAGGCGCTTAAAAATGTCAAGAAAGCACAGTACTCCCCCAAATGACCCCATGTTGGAGAGTAGACATCCTAAGCTATTTGCTGAGAGGCATGTTGAGTCCATGGAATATTTTATATTTTGTCACAAGTTTCGGGAAAATGACAATTTTTTTTTAGTTTTTTGTTTTTTTCACAAAGTTGTCACTAAATGATATATTGCTCAAACATGGCATGCGTATATGTGAAATTACACCCCAAAATACATTCTGCTGATTCTCCTGGGTATGGGGATACCCCATGTGTAAGACTTTTTGAGAGTCTAGCTGCGTACAGGACCCCGAAAACCAATCACTGCCTTCAGGCTTTCTAAGGGAGTAAAATGATGATTTTACTTCTGACTCTGACTACCTAACACTATTTCGGAGACCCTGAAATGTCAAGATAGCACAACCCCCCCCCCAAATGACCCCATTTTGGAAAGTATTTGTTAGAGGCATGGTGAGTAATTTGCAGCCCTCATTTGTTTTGGAAAATGAAGAAAGAAAAGAACATTTTTTTTCAGTTTTCAAAACTTTGTGACAAAAAGTGAGATCTGCAAAATACTCAACATGCCTCTCAGCAAATAGCTTGGGGTGTCTACTTTACAAAATGGGGTCATTTAGCGGGGTTGTGCTATCTTGGCATTTTATGGCTTCCAAAACTGTAATAGGTAGTGAGGAGCGTATAAACAATAAGTCTTGCAAGCTACCAAATTAAATTCCGAGCCTAATTTAAATAATGTGAAACAATACATAAAAAGAATATACAGCTGCTAGCAGTAAACACAATACGATATGCTTTGTGCTAGAGTATAAATAAATCAATAAATTCCAGTGCTGTGTGAATAGAACCTATATAAACCTTACTAACTTAACACATAGGTAAATTCATATATAAGTGTCAGCAATGAATATGCAATACACCATGCTACACATGTATTCCTACAAAAGTTAAAAAAAATGTATATATTAAATAAGTAAAAAAAAAAAAAAAATATATTAAGCAAGTTCACCGTGAAAGTGATTAAAAAGTTAACCAATAAATGCTGAGTGCATGAAAAAAATATTGAACCGTATTGCACATAACAAATAACAAATATGCAATGGGAAAAAATAATGTCCTGTATCAAGCAGGTTCACAGTGAATAATATTTTGATAATCCAATAACGTGACTGTATGGGTGCTCCACACAATACTGCTGTGACTTCACACACGTGCTCCCCCTGTGTGATTGTGCTCACCTCAGGGTATGTGACCGCACAATTAAGTTTAGAAAAAATTAGAGGCTCCCATCATACCGCACAGAGCATGGTGGTCTCATCCCTATACATAGGAACAAAAAGAAGTGTGGTAACCCCCTTGATTGGGACTTTAAATAGACCACCCACTCAAGAAATACGAAAAATGAAAACTTTAATGATACAAAGACATCTAAAATTCACAGGTGACAAAGATGCACGACATAAATTACATGGAATGTCATAAAAATGTTATACACATAATAATATGAGAATATAAATGCCCAGATGCCCGACGTGTTTCCGGTATGAGATGTTCAAATACCTTCATCAGGGGTCAAGGGTTCAAATAATATTTAGCATTCAAATATATTCCGGTGTGATGATTCCATGTGAGCAGGCACTAAGGACCGAAAAGTCCATATTAATATTGTAACGTACGCAGATTAAAAATGTTGTGTGTGTAGGGCACAATCATGAGGTGCACAACAACAGTGACATCTATTAAGTGGCAAATGCTCATAGGTTTCACATCTGAAAAGGTGGGGCAACCAGTTTGCTGAAACCAGTAATGTAGGCTAAGGAGCCCAGGAATGAATATCCAAATGTCCCACCACAGACGGATCCTGTGGCTTTGGCTATGCGCCGTGTGGCGTGTGATGCCTGGATGTGTGCCTGGCCACATGGTCCTTAGTGCCTGCTCACATGGAATCATCACACCGGAATATATTTGAATGCTAAATATTATTTGAATTCTTGACCCCTGATGAAGGTATTTGAACATCTCATACCGGAAACACGTCGGACATCTGGGCATTTATATTCTCATATTATTATGTGTATAACATTTTTATGACATTCCATGTAATTTATGTTGTGCATCTTTGTCACCTGTGAATTTTAGATGTCTTTGTATCATTAAAGTTTTCATTTTTCGTATTTCTTGAGTGGGTGGTCTATTTAAAGTTCCAACCAAGGGGGTTACCACACTTCTTTTGCACAATTAAGTTTGATCTGAGATAGCAGCTGAACCACCTCCGGGCTCAAAGTGTCATGGTCTCTGTAGGATCCCCAGGTGGATCACTGGCAATATCCTCAGGGTATGTGACCGCACAGTTAAGTTTGGTCTAGGATAGCAGCTGAATCACTTCTGGGCCCAAAGTATGATGGTCTCTGTAGGAAACCCAGGTGTATCATTGGCAATACCCTCAATGTAAACTAAAAAAGAGGCTGGGTAGTGTGATATTGTTTATAACTAACATTTATTATGATAAAAACAACAGGGTACTCATACTCTCATGGTGCTTCCAGCGCACCAATCTACAGCAAGCATATAGTGATAAAAAATATCCAAGTTCCAAAAGGCTGAAATATTGTATGAAACAACAGCTTCTCTGTTTCCTCCACCATCCTGGCCCCTCCCCTACGCGTGGCAACACGGGGCTATCACGTGCCTTCCTCAGGGGGATATGATTGGACGGTTGGTGGTACTGGATTTATGTAGGAACAGCGGCCATTAAAATGAAGCCACAATCTGTGCCATTTTGTTGTAGGCGCCTCAGAATATACATATTGCTCCAGAAGCCAATTAATCTGACACCACAGATCACGTCAATTGGCTGTAGGCTAATAAAGTGATCATTCCAAGCTAAACTATATGGCAGTGGCCATTTTATTGAAGCAGCAGACCCTGCCATTTTGTTGTGGGCATAAAATATCTTAATGTTAACAACAAAAAGCGATGCAGCTTCAACAACTATGTGATTTAGATACAGGATGAGGAGACAAACAAGATCACAGCCCATTGCAAAAGGAACATATCTCTAAATACTACAAAGACACATATATAATTTCTCTGGAATTCATCCAATGAGAAAATTAGTGAAAAGACAAACAGCAAAAATGTATGAAAATCCTGTGACTTTAAGAACGAACAGAATGAATCCACCACCACAGAGAGTGCACACTTACCAGCTGCACAAGCTTTGATGCTTGTGGCTAATACCCAGACAGGGCCTTTTCCTACAGGGACCTCAGATGGCCAATCGAGCCATATAACGCTGTGGACCGTTGATCATGAAAGTGGTCAGAATCACAGCATATAAATCCACACTCGATGTTACAGATATTGTCAGCCCAGAAAAAAAGCAGGGAAAATCACCAAAGGTAAAACCAGATGGTGTTTTATTGACGAGTAAAAAATTAAAGTATAGTAAAAAATGTGGCCAGCTGGCAACAATACTATGGGCGTTAGTATTGTAGCCATTTTTATTTTACTTTATACTTTAATTTTTTACTCGTTTGGAAGCGATATTGCTTTTTATCAATAAAACACCATCTGGTTTTACCTATGGCGATTTTCCCTGCTTTATTTCTGGCCTGACAATACCTGTAACATTGAGTGTAGATTTGTATGCTGTGCTGTATCAAACCCTTTTCTTAAGTTCTTCACATGTTCTTCCATTCTGAATTTGAAAGCTCTCTTAGTTCTCCCGATATAAATTAAATTGCAAGGACATTTGATGGCATAAACTAGTCCTATAGTGTCACAGGAAATAAAATCCCTAATAGTATAAGTTTGATTTTTTTTAGGATCGGTGAAAGCTTTCACCCGTTTAATATTTTTTAGGACCCTGACACAACTGTAGCAACGACCACATCCATAAAAACCCTTGATGTCCCAAAACATTGATAATTTGGATTGCAGAGGTTCAACCACGTTGTGCACAATCTTGTCCCTTAAATTCGGGGCTCTCTTATAAACAATCTTAGGTTTATCAGACAAGGTATCACACAATAGTGGGTCCTGTTGCAACATCTGTCAGTACTTGGCAATGATCTTCTCTACATCCCTAGTCTGTAGATCAAACTCCAATACCAAGCAAGTGCCTGTATCTAAACTACTCTTCCTGTCGGTTGTGTCTCCCAATAACATATCCCTATCTAGATCTCTAGTCTTAATCCTCTCCTTCTCCAAGAAATCGGGTTCATATCCTTTATCCCTGAACATCCTTGTTAATTCATCTGTTTGTTTATCAAAATCTCCAATCCTTGTGTGTTTCTTTTTATTCTCATATATAGTCCCAAGGGATATTGGTAATCCATGGTTTATAATGGCAGCTCATTGTAGGAATATACGAGTTATGGTCCGTATCTTTAAAGTAAGTTAACATATCTTTTTTTGTTTAATAATTCTTTATTAAGGAATTTTTACAAAAGAGAGATAAAATAAACAAATAACATATTATAAACAATCTTATGAGCGAAATACATAAGGTGCGTTGTGCACCTAATCTCAACATAACGCAACATTTAAATAAATGCCACTGTAAGTGCATAAAAGGATGAATGGACAAATAAAGCCATAGACTAAACAGAGGCTTATAACTTATGTGAGCATAATAGACAATCAAGAAATAAGATTGCAACTAAATAGAGTAAGTAGTTGGACAAAGAAAACAGAACGAGAGACAGATAGAAGGAAAAAGTGAGGGAAAAGAGAAGATATGGAGGTAAGAATGGAAGAGAGGTTAAAGAGTGGGATCAAGAGGGGGGAGGGGGGGGGTTGGCATGCGTGTCGTCATACTTTAGTGTAACATTACCAATAAGTATGAAAGTATGTGGAGGTAGGATAAACCACAGTCAGGAGAGGAGAAATCTCTGAAATTAAGTCATAAGGGTCCTATACAATGGTTAAAAATGTAAGCTCATACGGGTTGTGTTATGATTTCCTTATAGTGGGATGAGGATGTGAATTTTATCCAGGGTGCCCAAGTTAAAGTGTGTCTCTGGGAAGTACCTCTAATGCTGTGAGTTATGTCCTCCAAATGATGAACCTCTGAGATCTTATGTAACCAATTTTTTACAGACGGGATTGTGGGTTGACCCCACAGAGTAGGGATTAGGGCCTTGGCAGTATTCAGCAAATGAGTTAGGAGTGAACGTTTATAGGTACCAATTGTTTCTTTAGTAGCATGAAAGAGGACGGTCCAAGGATCAAGAGGGAGATTGATGTCTGTAAACTGTAATATAAGATTAAGAACATTGGTCCAGAAGGGCCGAATGATTGGGCAGTGCCACCAAATATGAGCATGTGTGGCTTCGTTCCCGCATCTCCTCCAGCACAATGGGGAGCTGTCGGGGAACATTTGGTGCATTTTAACTGGGGTATAGTACCATCTGGAAAGTAGTTTGTAGTTGACTTCTGCCATTTTTGAAGCGAGTGAGGAGACATGAGCGAGTTGTAAGACTTTATCTTTCAGAGTGTCTGTGAGGGGAGAGTCTAAATCTAACTCCCATTTAGCCAGGAAGTGTGGGTATGTGAAATTAGAAAGATTAGTATGAGCTTTGTAAAATAATGAGATACCATGCAGAGGGGGGTCTTTTGGGTGGAGTATTTCTTCTATGCTATTTAGATCCTGTAAGCCTCGTAATGGGTGGGGAAGGGATCGTATAAAGCGTTGCAATTGGTAATATCTCCACTTATCCATAAATATGATAGGTTTAGAGCAGAGGATCCCCGGAAGAGGTTTAATTACATTGGCATTTAAGACGTGATGCAACAGAAGAGGTTCTCCTGGAGACCAGGATTTAAATCCTGGGTCCAATAGACCTGGTAGGAAATAGTGGTGGTTAAGAAGAGGCATCAGAGGAGAGTCAAAGTTCCAGGAAAATTTCCTGTGCATGGCATCCCAGATATCTAATGTGGACGTGGTGAGTGCTGAAACAGTGTGGGTAATATTCCTAAAAGCTCGGGGTAACCAGGGGGCAACAGAAAGGTCTACACCACTCAGAGAGTATTCTAGTTGTACCCATGGTTTTGAATTAACAGAGTATTTCCAGTCTGCCAATCTAGACAGTATGACAGCATGGTAATAAGATTTAAAATTTGGGAGTGCCAGACCCCCAGAACACTTGGAGCGAAAAAGAATGTCTCTGGATATTCTGGGGCAGCTGTTCTTCCACACAAAGCGGGAGATCATCGCTTGCAGAATAGTGAAGAACCCTACAGGTACACCCAGTGGGATCTTCTGAAAAATAAATAATATGCGAGGGAGAATGTTCATTTTGATGATGTTTATTTTCCCCAACCATGAGTGTGATAGATTAGCCCATTTTCTTAGGTCCTCTCTGATGTTATTTAACAGCGGGATGTAATTATACTTAAAAAGTGAGTGCAGTTTAGGTGTAAGGTATATACCCAAGTATTTCATGTGAGTCTGTTCCCATCTGAATGGAAAAAAGGGTTTCAAAGAGGCCGCTTCTGACCTGGGGAGGTTAATGTGTAAAATTTCAGATTTGGAAAGGTTTATTTTAAAGTTTGATATCGTTTGAAAGGTAGAGAATGCTGACATTAAGTTAGGTAGAGAGATACGTGGTTGTTGGATAAAGAAGAGTATGTCGTCGGCATAGGCGGCATATTTGTGAGTTCTGGCACCTACTTGGATACCTCGTATATTTATATTGCGTCTAATTGTGGCTAGGAAGGGCTCTAAAGTGATAGCAAAGAGAAGGGGGGAGAGAGGGCATCCCTGCCTAGCGCCATTATGCAAGGTGAAGGGATCACTTAACGAGCCACTTATGCGAATTTGCGCAGAGGGGGCAGAATAAAGTGAAGAGAGGCAGTGAAACATCTTTGAGCCCAATCCAAAGTGACGTAAGGTCATCTTAAGATAGTCCCAGTCCACCCTATCGAATGCTTTTTCAGCATCAGTAGAAAGAAGCAGGGTGGGCTGGGCACATCTTTGAACATACTGGATTAGGGAAATAGTCCGCAAGGAGTTATCTTTAGCCTCTCTATGTGGTATGAAACCTGTTTGATCTGCCGAGATCCAATTGGGCAGTAGAGGGAGTATGCGGTTGGCCATCACCTTGGCAAATAGTTTAATGTCAGTAATTATTAAAGAAATTGGCCTGTAGCTACTGCAAAGAGTGGGGTCTTTACCGGGTTTAGGTATAACAGTAATATGTGCTGAAAGGGATTCTGGGCATAAACCTGAAGATTGGGAAATTGAGTTAGCGTAGGCCGTGAGGCGAGGAAGTAAGATGTCTTGGAATGTTTTGTAGTAAAGAATAGTGAACCCGTCAGGGCTGGGAGCTTTACCTGAAGGGGAGGATTTTAAAGCGGTCTGGAATTCTTCAACTGAAAAATCTGCTTCCATCTCCCTAAGGGCTGACCTAGACAGTTTAGGGAGGTTTGCTGCCCTCAAATAGGAGAGTATGCGAGAGCGCCTCTCTGATGGGGACAAAGAAGATAAACCATTTGTAACATTATATAAATCTGCGTAGAATTCCCTAAAGGCTTTGGCAATATGTGGAGTTGCATGAACAAGCTCCCCCGTTGGAAGTTTAATTTTAGGAATAAAAGACTTAGTTTGTTTAGCCTTAAGGGATCTAGCAAGTAATTTGCTTGGTTTATTGCCCCATTCATAGAATTTCTGTGATATGCGTTGAAGTTTCTTTTTAGTGTCTAATTCTAGAAGGTTTTTCAGTTCTTCACGTTTAAGCGTGAGGGCTTTGACATGAGCGCTGTGGAGTGAAAGTTTATGTTGTTTATCAAGGTCAGTTATTTGTTGCAGTACCTGTGCAATTTGGTGACCATGCTCCCTTTTTTTCCTTGCACCGAGCTCAATGAATCATCCTCGTATAGTGGCCTTATGAGCTTGCCATACAATAGATGGGGAAGTTACAGAGGGTAAGTTCTCTTTAAAGTAATGTGTCAAGTGAGAGGCCAACATGGAGACTTAAGTTTGATTAGAAAGAAGGGAATCATTAAGTTTCCAGTTATTGGTGCTACGGGTTAAGGTGGGCATGGTCATGCGCATTGTCACAGGTGTATGGTCAGATAAAGTTGCGGTTCCTATATGTGTAGATTTGAGGAGAGGGAGATGGAAGTGGTCCAGAAATATATTATCTATTCTAGAGTAAGACTGGTGTGTCGCAGAGAAGTGTGAGTAGTCTTTGTCCTTAGGGTGGAGCAGGCGCCAGACATCTATTAATTGATGATCTATGAGTCTTTTTTTTAGCCAAAGCTAATCGTTTAAATGATATGTTTGATCGGCCCTGGGACGTATCCATTGTAGGGTCGAGGGGCATGTTTATGTCACCAGCAAGGACAATAATACCTTTGGCAAATTGTGATAGTTTAGTGAGGATTTGGGAGAAAAAGGTTGGTTGATTCTGATTCGGACAGTACATATTTGCAAAGTGCATTGGGTGTTGCCTATAAAGCGCTTAAGGAAAAGAAAACGACCAAAGTCGTCTGCTAGCATATCTGTTAGGCGAAAAGATATCCCACTACTGAAACCAATGGCAACACCCTTAGCCTTGTTGGTGTCAGAGAGGCTGTAATACCACTGCGGAAAGTAGGGTGAGGTCAATCTGACCGGTGTAGTGTGGGTTAAATGCGTTTCCTGAAGGAAGGCAACAGAGCAAGCAGTATGCTTTAGCTCACGTATTACTTGGTGTCGTTTAGCAGCAACGTTAAGACCGTGGACATTATAAGATGTAATTGTCAGAGTCGCCATTGGTACAACAGAGTGGGACATCCTAGCCTATACTTCCACGCATGCCAACGTGGAGAGGGGGGGAGGAGTTTGGGGAAAAATAGTCAGAAAAGGTAGAAGAAAGGAGAAAGGAGAACACAAAGAGAAAGCATGTAAATGCAATAACACAATTGTGGGAGTAATCAGTAAGACACGCAGAAATCTGCAGTGGTCCCTGTGGGGAGAGAAAGAACAGGCGGCCATCCAGAACTCCAATGAGAGTCTGGGTAAGAGACCTTATGGGCCGCCGGTCTCACCAACCCCAAAAGGGAAAAGGGGGAAGGGGGGCGGGGTATGCACCAAGGAAAAAGAACGAGAGAGCAGTGCGCCCCGCCAGCACTCGGCCTGTTAAATAAAAAACATATATCAAATTACCTGTAATGAGCTTCAGCAAAAAAAAAAAAAAAATTGAACATGAGAGATATACCAAAACAAACAGGAAAAGGGAAGGTTATGAAAACCAAAGCAATATTAATTACAACATCAAGGTAAACCTAACGAACCCTGCAATAAAGAATGCAATTGAACCTTTCAGATCCAGAAAAACTGAATTTAAACAATGGGATACCCAAAAGAAAAAAAAAAAAAATGAATGTCAGGTCTGCTTCCTCTAAGCCAATGAGGCTGAAAATAGAGTTCAAAGAGTCTGACCCAAGCATAATGAAAATTTAAATTGTGAGTATCCGTAAACACTTAAAAAAAAAAAAAAAAAAGAAAAGACAAACAGAGATGAGTAGAAAAAGGCATATCTCAGCCATGTTTCTGTGCGGATCCCGGGATTGACGTGCGTCTTTTCTTTGACGGAGTTTTCCTCCAAGGGGGGTCCAAGGGGTTTGAGAATTTCGGAATGGGGTCTTGCCAGCCCGGGAGGTCCACAGGTGGAAGATTGAGATCCTGAAGGAAAGTATAGAGTTCCTCTGGAAAGCAAAGAGTATGAGAGCGACCACCTTTGGTGGCAATCAAGCAGGCTGGAAAACCCCATCTGTAAGTAATCCCATCTGTGCGCAGGTGTTCAAGGAGCGGTTTTAGGGCTCTGCGACGATCCAGAGTTTCCTTTGACAGATCAGGGAATATTTTAAGGACTGCTCTGTCAAAGTCAATGTTAGGAGTGTTCCGCAGTTTTGTCATGATGGCGTTTTTATCCTCGAAGTAGTGCAAACGACAAATGACATCTCTGGGTTAGTCTGAATTTGCATTACGAGGGCGCAGGGCGCGATGTACACGATCAAATCGCAGTGGGTCAGTGACAGGATTTTCCAGGATTGTATTGAGAATTCCTCGGATCGATGGCTCTAGGTCATTGTCTCTGGTTGCTTCTGGTAGGCCTCTGATACGTAGGTTATTTCTACGGTTACGGTTCTCGAGGTCCTCGAGTTTGTAGAGAGAGGCACGATGAGCAAATGCGAGCTGGGTAACAGTCTCCTGTAATTCTTTTATGGCTGATGCTTGGGAGTCCTGACGCTGTTCCGTTTCCTCTACCCTAAGCAAGAGGTGGGACATCTCAGTTCTCACAGCGGTAATTTCTTTCTTAATAGATTTCTCCAAGCTGTGAAACATACCAGCAAGTTCTTTTTTAAGATCACTCATCAACGATGTCATTTCTGAGCCAGCGGGGGATCCGGGATCCTCCATGAGGTCTGAGCAGTAAGATGAGGCAGGGGAACTTTCCCTCACTGAGGCAGCGTGGGAGGAGGGAGAGATACTCAGTCTTGAAGTTCTGGCTTGTCCACTGCGTGTGCCAGCTAAATATTGCTGGATAGAGCCTGAGGCAGTTGTATGAGGTTTCAAACCCTTCCCGGATCTTTTGCCTAATGTGGAACGAGTTTTAGGTGTCTTGGCGGGCATAGCTGGAGCTGTAAGGCCGGTGGCTGGACAGGGCCCCTCACACTCACATCAGATTACATGCACAAAATGGTCATAAATATAGTCCCAAATATGGTATCCAGTTACCCAGGGGACTCCTGTAGGTACTGTGGGAGGTGGTGCACATATTCTATGAGAGGAGAGAGCCGTGCTGCCAATACAGTAAAATGAAGAGGGATGGAGGAGGGTGTATGTGGAGTAGCAAGATGGCCGCCTACTTCCAGAACTAAGTCGGAGCCGCAGACTTTCCCACAGATGGGGGCTGGCCGGTTTAGATCCGCACCCCTCAGGACACAGCGTTCCCTCTGTGGGCACAGACTTTAGAGCCCAGAGGCTGCAGAAGGTTAGAGTCTTTGTGCGGTTCGTGGGTAAAGGGGAGAGCCGCTGGAGAGGTCAGGCCGACAGGTCTCAGGATGGCGTCAGGCCACGGGGGATCGAGGCAGAGGGACTGGGCTCTCAGGCAATCCACCACCTCTATCTTCTTGTGGTCTCCTATCTGACAGCAGGCCCCAAGATGGCGGCGGGCGTCCTTGGTGTGGAGCAAACCGTAGGCCCGGATCAAACTAGTCAGCCAGGACTAAGAAAGGCCCCTCCAGGAATACAGCAGGGGGGTCCAGAAGGTAGTGTGAGTGTGACTAAGGCTCACAAATGTGGAATTGGACCCAGATGGCAGCGGATTCACTGTGCCTTTGTGGAGCTTCGGGTGTACCAAGATGGCCGCGGGCTCCGGTAGTAGGCTGGAGCCGGGGACTTTCCTGAATGCGGCGGCCGCTGCGGATGTACCAAGATGGCCGCGGGCTCCGGGAGTAGGCCGGAGCCGGGGACTTTCCTGAATGCGGCGGCCGCTGCGTGGGAGATCGCCACTCCGTTCGGGCCGCCGTGTGGCTGACGGCCTCCAGAGGTTAGTCAGGGTGTGTGGAGAGTCCCCAGGCAGGTTTTCCAGGTGGATGCTGGATTTTGTGTACTGCAGGGTGTAGTTTAAAAGGAGTGATGGACGGAGCTCAGAGCACACACGTCCTACTCCATGCAGCGTCAGGCCACGCCCCTGTAAGTTAACATCTCAATACCATGCTCTGTGTGATCTCCAGATCCAAGAAGTGTACTTGCCGGTCACTAACATTCCATGTCAGGCGTATGTTTTGATCATTCTGATTGATTGTGGACAACAGAGACTCAGCATCCTCTCTGTTATCACTGCAGATAATAATTAGGTCATCCATGAATCGTTTGTATAGCAAAATTCTTGGATCTGGATTTAAGAGAACACCTTCTTCCTCCCATTTGGCCATATACAAGTTGGCCATGCTGGGTGCGAACTTGGCATCCATCGCGACACTCCTAACTTGCAAATAATAAGTGTCGTTATACCAAAAATAATTATGATTTAAACAAAACGACAAACATTTTAAAATAAATCTGCGATGCTTGCGATCAAATTTCGTACCCTTTTTTAATGCCCACTTCACTGCTTTCATAGATCCCTGATGGTCAATGTTAGTGTACAGAGATGCTAGGTAGTGAGGTAGTGAGGAGTGAAATCAAATATTTACGCCCTTAGAAATCCTGAAGGCGGTGATTGGTTTTCGGGGTCCTGTATGCGGCTAGGCTCCCAAAAAGTCTCACACATGTGGTATCCCTATACTCAGGAGAAGCAGCAGAATTTATTTTGGGGTGTAATTCCACAGATACCCATGGCATGTGTGAGCAATTTATAATTTCAGTGCCAACTTTGTGTATTTGTCATTTTTCAATCACTTGTGACAAAAAATAAAACTTTCAATGGGCTCAACATGCCTCTAAGCAAATTCCTTGGGGTGTCTACTTTCCAAAAAGGGGTAATTTGGAGGGGTTTTGTATTGCTCTGCCATTTTATCACCTCAAGAAATGAGATGGGCAGTCATAAACTAAAAGCTGCATAAATTTGAGTAAATATGAGTAAATATGTTTGTAGATGCTATGTTTGTAGATGCTATAACTTTTGCACAAACCAATAAATATACGCTTATTGACATTTTTTTTTTTTACCCAAGACATGTGGCTGAATACATTTTTTCCTAAAAGTATGACTCAAATGGGGGGCGCATGCACGGCTTGATGGGAAGAGGATGCTTGTAGCGAGAGCTCCGTAAGCAACGGAGACATCTATCACTCCCCTGGGGCTATAACGCTCGGATTTTCGCCTCAAGTTACCCGCACCCCTAGGGGACCTAAAGGTGCATGCCGACACACAAAGCTCGTCGGGGTAAGCCAGCGCAGAAATCCCTAACAAATTACCTTCTTCGGGTCCGGGAGCAGAGCGGGATGTCACAAAATGGCGCACGATCACCACGCACTCCAGCACAAACACACAGCCAGAATACCTCTCTGGCCGGCAACTCCACGGACAGTGAGTCTCAGTTAATCTAACAAAAGCAGAGCTGGATGCTAGCCTTACTGCCATGTATGAGAAGCTTGCAAATAAGTTCCAAGTGGAACTTCACAAATCTACAAACTCACTGTCACAGGAGCTAGCGGTGCTGGGGGGGAGGACAGATCTGCTCGAGACATACATGATGAACTCCAGCTAGCATACTCTGACTTCCGCAGGGATCATGAATCCCTTACTGACACTGTCGTCCAGCTGCAATCGTCCTTAGAAGATCTGGATAACCGAAATAAACGTAATAATTTGAGGATCAGAGGGGTCCCAGAACAGATCACTGATCTACTCCCAGATATTAAAAGACTGTTCCTGTCCCTGCTACCAAATGCACCAGATGCCTCATTTGCCTGTGACAGGATTCACAGAGCACTGCGCCCCAAACCCCCGGAGGATAAGCCACCAAGGGACATAGTGCTATGCCTCAAGGACTACCTTATCAAAGAAGAGATTCTGAGGGCTTCTCGTAACACCCCAAGCATACAGCTGGATGGGACTAGGGTCCAGATTTACCCAGACCTTTCCCCCGCTACATTGGAGAAACGTAGGAACTTAAAAGAAATCACCACAGTATTGCAGTCTGCAAGCATACACTATCGCTGGGGTTTCCCCTTTAAACTCCAGATTCCACACAATGGTATCACCTATTTGGTCACCACGCTACAAGGTGGAAAAGAACTGCTTGTCAAACTGGGTCTGTTGGTGTCTGAACAACTGCCTCGACAGCCCTCCACTCCCCGCACGTCACAAATATGGGCCACCCCATCTCCTCAATGGGACCGTAGACGACAACGCCAGGAACTTCGAGAGCTACAGATTTGAGGCACGTCAGGGGTACTATGCAGGACCGACTACGGTAGCTTCTCATAGTAGCTGACTTTCCCATTCATCACTAACATTTAGTTTCTTTTAAAGTATTGTGTCGCAAGAAGACCCTTTTTGTCCCGTTGCGCCCGCATGTTTGACCCCCTGCTCTATATTTTCACAGCCTTGGCCAAAAAGTGTTGGATTACTCCTTAGTGACTGGTCTTTTGGATCTCGGATCTGGTCAAGTCTGTATTTACGGAACCTAATTTCGCATAATGTTAAGGGATTTAATTCCCCACAAAAAAGGAGAAAGGCCTTTAGATCTTATAAACGTTTGGGGGCGGATACATTACTCCTCCAGGAGACACATTTTTCTGCCTCCAACCACCCTAGCTTCTTTGATCGCCAGTATAGACAGCACTTCTTCACCACATTTGAATCTAGGACTAGGGGGTAGCGATTTTTATAAAAAATTCAATAATATTGGAGGTGCAGCATGTTTACAGAGACCCTGCTAGCAGGTTCCTGATTCTACAAGGTTCTATTAACGGTAAAGCAATTACTATAGCAAATATTTATGCTCCAAATGCCTCACAAGCCTCTTTTTTTTGCTTCCTTTTTTCAAATTCTGGACAGGTATCTCTCCCCTCACTTGGTGATAGGAGGAGATTTCAACACTGGACAGAAGCCGAGTTGTGAGTAATGCTAATGCTTTCCCAAAAACTCTTACCCGTTTGCTCAGTTCCCACCAACTTATCGACTCCTGGAGAGCCCATAATGTGGGTTCCCGCGACTACACTTTTTACTCTCACCCTCATGACAGCTATTCCAGGCTGGACTACATTTTTTGTACTCCAGTCATATTAGCTAACTCAGCAACTGTGCATATACATCCGTGCCCTTGGTCGGATCATCACATGGTTCAGTTAGATCTTACACATATTGGTATTTCACCTAGCAATGCATCCTGGCGTCTGAATGACTCCCTTCTCACAGACCCAGATCTGGTCACTAAGATCACGGAACGCTTAGACGAATACTTTCATTTGAACAATGTTCCTGACACTCCCCCCACTATGTTGTGGGCTGCCCATAAGACAGTCATCCATGGACATCTTATATCACTAGCATCAGCTAGGAAAAAACGCAAATTAGCGGATATCACTAGGCTTACACAAGAATTGTCTAAGTTGTATCATATACACAACCAGTCTCATTCCCCCGACACTCTTAAATTGATTAACAACAAGAGAATTGAGCTAGATACGATTCTTTCTGAGCAAACGGAGAAGATGTTGAGATGGTCAAAGGCCAAATTCTTACTGTACAGCAACTCGGCTTCGACTATGTTTGCTAGGAAATTGAATTCCACTATCCAACCTACACATTCATATAAACTTAAGAATGATAGAGGGGATATGGCCACACATCCCGCAGAGGTAATTAAGATTTTCTCTAAGTTTTGCCAAAACCTTCTGTCCTCCCCATCCTCCCTGCCTGGTCCCTCGGCCAAATTGTGGCTAGATAGCCTGGTGCTCCCTTCTCTAACAACTGAACAACGTACAGACATAAATGCCCCCTGTGATACCGAAGACATATTGAAAATTATTAAATCTCTAAAGCCATCCAAAGCTCCCGGCCCAGATGGATTCTCAGCTTCTTATTATAAAAAATTTGCAGGTCAACTGGTCCCACATTTAGTGAAACTTTTCAATCACATCCTGAAATAACATACCTTCCCAGAAGACATGTTGCAGGCCAACATGTCTCTGATACCCAAACCGAATAAGGATCACTCCCTCGCCCAAAATTATAGACCTATTTCGGTCATAAACAATGATCTGAAGCTATTTGGCTGCCTTCTGGCAGACAGACTGTCGAATTCCTGCATTGATCTCCCCAGATCAAACAGGTTTCATCCCCGATAGGCAAATTACAGATAATATACAATTAGCCTCTAACATAATCCAAGACGCCGATCTGTTCTCTAAGCAGGTCCTTATGTTGAGCCTTGTTATACATAAGGCTTTTGACAGTGTGACATGGCCTTACTTAGAGTCGGTCTTGGCTAAATTTGGGTTTCAGGGAGAGTTTGTGCACGGATTTAGGGCTCTATACCACCATCCTCGCACACGCATTAAGATTCCGGGCAGTACATCGGAGTTCTTTATGCTGGGTCAAGGGACCAGGCAGGGATGTCCCATTTCTCCTTTACTTTTCGCATTAGCGATTGAGCCGCTGGCCAGGTCTGTTTGTGTGAATCCAAATATTAAAGGTTACGTGAAGGGTGATCGTGAATTCAAGTTAAGCATGTATGCAGACGACGTACTCCTCTTCTTATCGGACCCCTTAGTTTCTTTACCAAACCTGATCCCTATTTTAAGCACCTTTCAAGAAATTTCGGGCTAGGGGGTAAACTTGTCTAAATGTGCTGCACTTCCAATTAATATCCCACGACCTACGTTACTGGGTATCCGGTCCAGCTTTGGGTTCACAATATGTAGAGACACTTTATCTTACCTGGGGATAAAACTAGCCACTTCTCTCCGAAATCTATACTTTGCAAATTATCCTCAGGTATTTAATCACATCAAACAATTACTACGTATATGGTCGGTGTTCCATATTTCGTTCTTGGGTAAAATCCAAGCTATCAAAATGTCAATACTTCCTAAACTTCTGTTCTACTTTAGATCCCTACCTCTATATGTCTCTTGACAAACTATAGAGCAGATACAGAAAGAAGTAAACTCCTTTGTATGGCAATCTAAAAAACCCAGGCTGAATAAGAACTTACTTTACCGCCCGGCGAGCATGGGAGGTTTGGGGCTATCGCATTTATGGCTGTATTATGTTTCAGCTAGACTGATACAGATGGCACAATGGTACTCTCCCTCGGTGGAAGTCCCCTGGATCCTGTTCGAGAGATCCTCGGTGGGTCCTTATTTCCTCCCAGGCCTCCTCTGGTTGGAAAAAGTCAGGCCTAAAGACCTTATGCCTTTTAATGGGGTAGTGGGTCAAGCACTTCATTTGTGGTCATTGTATAAAACCAGGTATGCCTTAGCCCCACACTGTCCTAGCCTAGCCTCTTTCCTGGGTAACCCTGGATTCCCAGCAGCTTTCAACTCTCCTACTAACTTTTCTCAATGGTTACTGAAAGGTAACACAAGAACCCCCTTTTAGCTCATTCTCCTTCCTGCAGGAGAGACATGAACTTCCAAGGACAGAATTTTACAAGTATCTGCAGATAAGGCATTTCTATGCCACATATCTCCAGAAGGAGGTGCCTCCTATTAGAAACGCGTTTGAACAAATATGTAGGTTCTCTTCTAGAAATAAGGGCACTATATCAACTTTGTATCAATATTTAAATGAACGTGATCCTCTTTCTAAATCACAAGCAATGGTTGGTTGGGAAGCTGAAGCGGGACTGGAAATAGCCCCAGAGAGTTGGATAGATATGGTCACCAACATGAGAAAATGCACAAAATCTATGGCAGTTATAGAAACGGTATTGAAATTTCACACAAGATGGTATTATACCCCCTCCAAACTGAATATATTTAGTCCTTTGGTCCCAGGGAACTGCTTTCGGGGTTGCCCAGATAGGGGTACACACCTCCACATCTTTTGGAGCTGCATTGTCATACAGCCATTATGGCAAAAAGTATCAGACAAGGTTGTCCAGATTACTTGAATATGGTATGATTTAACTTTTCAGATGGGCTTACTTTTTGCGGACCTCCCGGAGGTACCCCCCAAGCCCAAAAGTTAGCCCACACACTCTTCAGTGCGGTTCATTGGGCTATTGCCCTGCACTGGAGATCACTGACTGTTCCCTGGGATCAGGTACTAGGCCGCATGGCGGCGATCCGTCTTATGGAGAGAATTCACCACACCCTGATGGACACAATGCCAGTGTTCAACAAGAAATGGGCCCCATGGGTATCATATGATATTTGAGAATTTTTTGAAGGCAATTTCACATACGTTTGGTGCCTTACTGCCAATAAGTTCAGAGCTCCCCAACCCCCTCCCCCCCCCCTCTTTTGTTTTATTTTTTTTTTCTCTTTTTTTCCCTCTCTCCCCAGTTATACTTTGTTTTATACATTTTCTCCATTGTTACAATTTAAGCATACGATGCATATGGGATATTGGCGCTTCTATATATTTAATATATCTGATTCCTGATATGGATTAGAGAGATGCAAGATTCGGTTTGCAAAATTCTCATACCGGTTGTATCCACTTACATTTTAGTTGAATTTTACACCAGTAGATCTTGTAACGGAATACGAATGCTATGTCCTTGTAAAGAAATTCTGTATGCCGAATGTATGTTTGTTCTCTTTTTGTTCTCTTTTTTACAAAAAAAAAAACATTGGCAAACAAAAAAAATTGAGTTTATTGGATTTTTTTTAATAACAAAACGTAGAAAATATTTTTTTCAAAATGTTCAGTCTTTTCATTATATCGCAAAAAATAAAAATCCCAGAGGTGATCAAATACCACCAAAAGAAAGCTCTATTTGTGGTAAAAAAGGAGGCACATTTTGTTTGGGTACAGCATTGCATGACCGCGCAATTACCAGTTAAAGCAGCACAGTGCCAAGTAAAAAGTGCTCTGGTCATTAAGGGGATTAAACCTTCCGGGGCTAAGTGGTTAAGCTCCTTTAGGTTCTCTTGAGTTGAAAAAAATTAAAAAAGTGTATTAAAATAACCTAATAAATAACAATGGTTTTGAACACTTTGGTCACATATATTTTTTTACAATGTTTTTGATATCTTTATTCCTCAAACTGTATATAAAAGGATTTACAAAGGGGGTAAAAACAGTGTATAACAATGGCATTACATTTTTGAGCATTCGTGATTGCCCTTCTTTTGGAATCATATATGCAGCAATTAGCGTTCCATAAAATATAAACACAACTGTAAGATGGGAGCTACAAGTAGAAAAGGATTTTAGTCTTCCCGAAAAGGAGGGTATCTTTACAAGAGTTAAAACAATATAAGTATATGAAACCACTATCAAAAGGAAGGGTAATATTAGCACAGGAAAGCACAACAAGGTTTCTTCTATTTGAAATCTGGATGTATCTGAACAAGAAAGTTCCACAAGAGGATTTAAATCACAATATAAATAGTCAATAACATTTGGTCCACAGAATTCTAGTTGACTTAAGCCAAGTGTGGGAATGAATGCCACAGAACAACTCAACAGCCAGGATGCAAGAACTAGTTGAATGCAAAGTGATTGTTTCATAATGGAGGCATAATGCAGAGGAGAGCAGATGGCTAGATAGCGGTCATAGGACATCACTGTCAGAAGGTAACACTCAAATGTTTCTATTGAACCAAAGACATAATATTGAGTAATGCAAGAAGAAAAAGATATGGGGGTCCACTCATGTAAAACAATATTTAACATGTTAGGAGCAATATCTGTGGTCAGCATGATGTCAGATATAGAGAGTTGGGAGATAAAAAAGTACATGGGAGAATGAAGGGTCTTACTGTAATATACCAACATGATGATTAAACAGTTTCCACATATTGTCCCAATGTATATAAAAAGGACCAAGGTGAAGAGCAGCAGATTATATACAGCATTGCTGTTGAATCCCAAAAAGAAGAATGTGGTGGCATTACCTTTATGCATTGTCTGTTACATGAAAGAAGGAATTTTAAGCAAAACATTTATACATTTTTGCAGTAGAATGAAAGTATATGTTCAATTTCCAAATTATATAATAATGTATATGGCAAGCCTTTGTTTACTTTGAACACTCAACCACTTTCAATGGAAATATAAACAAAACAAAACATGGATTTATCCTATTTTATTACTTAATATAAAAAGTTTCACATCTATATTTACATTCAATTAACTAAGCTATAGAAAAAAATATTTTTTTGCAAAATGATGTTCATTTTCATCAATACAAGCATTATAGCTAAGTGAAAAAAAAGATTGTACTTACTCTGTTTACTAATGATCTCTGATGGTAATCCATATGTAGTTTTTTTAGCTTGAATTTAAGGAATCAAACAAAAATACAATTTAGATTTCTTTAACTATAACAGAAAATATACAATGTCAATATTACATAAGATTTCTTTATAAGATTTTTTTACCAGTAATTCTGTTTAACATTGAAAAATGCACACATGTCATACATAAAAAAAAGAAACAGCAAGGAAAAAATGAATATTTTATACTGTATATCTATTGGAAGCTCAAAACATATGATGTGTATTGGTAGATGAGCCTAGCTGACTAAGTAAGAAACCTTTTGCACACAGATATTTATATATTTCTTAGCAGATTAACAATTCCAGAGAGAGTAACTGAAATCTCTTTGGGTATGCACTGTATGCTTGTTGTTTTTCCATATATAAATAAATACATATATATATATATATATATAATTTTTCTTCATAAATGTTGGCCAAAAGTTATACTGCTACATATCCTTGGTAAAAAATAACCCAAATCAGTGTACTTTATTTGGTCTCTGTGAAGGTTATAGAGCTATGGGGGCAATCATTGAAAATTGATAACACATGATCACGCGTGATGTATTGACAGACACTTGAGACACTAACAAGCCAGGAAAGTACAAATACCCCCCAAATGACCCCCTTTTGGAATGAAGACATTCCAAGGTATTTAGTAAGAGGCATGGTTAGCTTTTTGAAGTTGTCATTTTTTCCCACAATTCTTTGAAAAATTAAGTTTTTTTTTTTATTTCACAGAATTGTCATATTAACAGGTTATTTCTCTCAAAAAACATTCTCACAAAATACATTCTGCTACTCCTCCTGAGTATGGTGATGCAACATGTGTGAGACTTTTACACAGCCTGGTTACCTACAGAGGCCCAACATTGAAGTAGGACCTTCAGGGGTTCTAGGAGCCTAAATAACACATCTCATTTCTCAACCACCTATTACATTTTTAAAGGCCCTGGAGCACCAGGACAATGGAAACACCCACAAAATGACCCCATTTTGGAAAGCAAACATTCCAACATATAATCTATGAGGCATAATGAGTCTTTTAAATGGTTCATATTTTTCAGAAATTTTTGGAAAATGTGGAAAAAAATTAAAACACATTTTTTTACATAAAGTTGTCCATTTATAAGATATTTCCAACACACAGCATGTACATAGAAAAAATTACACCCCAAAATACATTCTGCTACTCCTCCTGAGTATGGGGATACCACAAGTGTGAGACTTTTACACAGCCTGGCCACATATAGAGACCTAACATTGAAGTAGCACCTTCAGGCATTCTAGGAGCATAGATTACACATCTAATTTCCTGACAACCTATCACATTTTTGAAGGCCCTTTATATTTCTAACACATAGCATGTACATACCAAGAATTACACCCCAAAATATATTCTGCCGAGCAAAGGGTAAACAAAAGATTACCTGTGGTTTTATTAGTGCAGTTGTCCACAGGAGGAGAGCTCTGATCCAGGTAGCAGGTAGGGATGTGGTCAGCGACAGTAAACTGAATTGTCTAGCAGCAGGCAGGAATATTGCCCGTAGTCAGTAGAGGGATCTTGGCATAAAGGATGAGAAGATTGGCATGTGGTGGATGGGGTTGGTGGACCATTAGGAGTATAATTAATTTTTTTTGTGAGTCCCATATTGAAAATTAGGCCTAAAAATATTTTAAACTCCTCCATGTTTAGTTCTCTCCACTCAAAGGGACGTGTGTAACTTGAACCAGGGTTGCTTGTTATGAACTGTTGTGCATAGAGGTTGCACTGGGCCATGATGGAAGATAATCGTGTGGTAAAAGGCTGCTGTCATTGGCCCTTTAGCACAAACCATAATGTGCCAGATCCCGTGAACTCGGCAAGCACGGACAGTCCCATGTGCACACCGCAGAATTATTGTACGCCCTCCCAGAATTATCCAACCGCACTTTAGCCGTCATTCGGCTATGGCCCAGTCGGCAAGTGGTTAAACAGTTTTTTTAAATGGTTTTGTGACTAGCAGCATGCCGGAGATATGTAAAATCTAAATCCAATCCAATGTAGAAGGAGTCATACAACATTCTGTAGGAAACGGTCTGTGGTTGAGAATTAAACAAATCTGTATTCAGCCTCTTAGGACAAGGGATATCTTAATGGAATTATGGTGTGTATTATATTGTCTAAGATCAGATGTTACTATTCATGGGAAGATCAAATAAATGCAGAATAAGTCTCCCTATGAATTGTCACACAGGATAGATACTATTTTAGAACTTTTGGTTGATAATAGTATTGCATTTGAGCATGGAGGCTTGGTACATATGAAAATGTTTTTAGATGCTTTGAATGGGCATATCAAAGAAAATATTTTATTGGTTACCCCAAATCCTCATGATTTACATTACATTTAGTTAAGAGCAGATCATTTATGGAGGAAATCAAATATGGAGTCTGTAAAAGGACAAATACTGAAAATAAAAATGAGAGTATAAAAACAAATTCAAAAAGCCAAGGGAGATTTATGAGGTCAAAGACTTGTTATCCAAATGTGCAAAACAGAGCTAAACTAAATTTTAATAACCAAAAGTCCAAGACCTGGATTTTTTTTTCTAACGCTACTCAGACTGAATCACAGACCCAAGCATATCTCCGCACTGTACCAACAACTGAGCCGTGTTCTTTGCATCATTCTAGATATACTTACAAAAAGGGTAAAATCAAGGGTACAATTCATATATACATTACAAAAATTACTTCTTACCCCTCTCCCTCCCGCCACCTCCCAAAATTCCACAACACATCCACCTCCTCCACCCCATACTCCTTCTTTGTACAGCCAAAACATAGAACATTCTCGCCATCACCCAATCTACACAATCCTTTTCTACACACCATGTCTTCCACACCACCTCCCTAAAAACTGTGGAAAAAACAAACATTTTTCGTTGGATCACTTTCCCACCCTCCACCAATCCAAGCTTCTCTGACTCATATGTGATCCTGTTTACTCCAACCACCCTCCTCACAAAACCTTCAATCAATCTCCAAACCCCTTTAGCAAAACTGCACTCCCAAAAAATATGCCTTATATTGTCCTGCCCTCCACATCCTTCCCTTGGACATACCTCGTTCCTCACAAGATCCCTTGCTTTTAAAAAAGGTTAAAGTCAGCAAACAGTTACTTAACGATATCCATACCACCTCCCTTTGCTTCTTTGTTTTACCATTCATAGCCATATTCTTCCAACATTGCTCCACCTTCTTAGGATCCAGTCCAAAGATGTTGGTTATCAACTCACTCCTCCTTAACCATTGTTGGATCACTTTCCATCATTGGATCCCTTTCCCACCCTCCACCAATCCAAGCACCCCTGACTCATATGTGATCCTGTTTACTCCAACCATCCTCCTCACAAAACCTTCAATCAATCGCCAAACCTCTTTAGCAAAACTGCACTCCCAAAAAATATGCCTTATATTCTCCTGCCCTTCACATCCTTCCCTTGAACATACCTCGTTCCTCACAAGATCCCTTGCTTTTAAAAAGGTTAATGTCGGCAAACAATTACTTAGCAGCATTCACACCACCTCCCTTTGCTTCTTTGCTATATCCTTCATAGCCATATTCTTCCAACATTGCTCCACCTTCTTAGGACTCAGTCCAAAGATATTGGTTATCAACTCACTCCTCCTTAACCATTGTTGGATCACTTTCCATCATTGGATCACTTCCCACCCTCCACCAATCCAAGCACCCCTGACTCATTTGTGATCCTGTTTACTCCAACCATCCTCCTCACAAAACCTTCAATCAATCTCCAAATCTCTTTAGCAAAACTGCACTCCCAAAAAATATGCTTTATATTCTCCTGCCTTCCACATCCTTACCTTGGACATACCTCGTTCCTCACAAGATCCCTTGCTTTTAAAAAGGTTAAGTCGTCAAACAGTTACTTAGCGACATCCACACCACCTCCCTTTGCTTGTTTGTTATACCCTTCATATCCATATTCTTCCAACATTGCTCCACCCACTTAAGGCCCAGTCCAAAGATGTTGGTTATCAACTCACTCATCCTTAACCATTTCCAAAGTATCTCCTTTTTCACCACTCCTTGTCCCAGCTCACTCATCTGATTCCCATCAAAAAACATTTTCATCCTTAGGTAGTATACTGACAGGACCAGCAACATCATCCTCCTCAAATCTCACTCACACCAACCCCACTTCAAAAGCGGCCAAAAGATCAGGTACCTCATTAAGGCTTTTCCTCCTGCTGAAAAGGTCTTGAAATGTGTTAAACACCATTGAACTTCCAAAAAACGCTCTATGTTCGGGGAGTCATATCCCCCTTTCACCACTGGTTTCATCACCATTTCTCGCCTCACTTTCTCCATCTTTGACCCCCAGAAGAAAACAAAGAGCATCCTTACTATATTCTGAATCCACTTACTAGGGGGGTAAATTACCGCAGAATAAACCAATAGCGGCAGAATGACAGATTATACTAACAGAGTTTTCCCCGATAATGTGATAATTTTCCAGAATTCCAACTTTCTCTCAGTTTTCTCCACCGTCTTCACCGTATTCTTCTGGTATCCCAAGCTTCGTTCAAACTTCACGCAGAGCACTTTCACTTCCTCCACTTTCTCCAGTCTGCTCCTAGACACATCACACGTCCCATTGAGTATGCTGACATTAATCTTGCCCCAGTTCACTCTCAGGCCAGATATTCCACATGAAAATATCAAGATGAAGCTTGGCTCTCGCAAGATCCCTTGTTGAATTGCACAATAGCGTCATATCGGCCATGTAACACATTGCTTATACGCTCTAATTTCCTCATCCAGGCTAGAACAGGCCTTTAAAGCCTTTATCTCAGATTATATGCCTCAGCAGGGGCACCATTACGCAAAAAAATGCGATGGGGAAAGGGGACACCCCTGTCTCATCCCAGACTTAACTTGGACCACTTTTGACAACATTCCATTAATCAAAATTTGACTGTTTATTCCTTTATACAGGCATTCCACTAATTTCACAAAATCTTCCGGTATACCCATCTGGTGTAACATGACAAACAGGTACATATGAGATACACGGTTGTAAGCTTTCTCTAAATCTATCCCCGCAACAACGGCATGTTGTTGCTCTGAGCGTAAAAAATCAAGTCTCTCAGCAGTATGAGATTATCTGCGATCTTTCGGCCCGGGACAGCACATACCTGCCATTCCCCTATAACTTGACTTATCATTCTCCGCATTCTGTTTGCCAACAACTTATAGTGACAATTTACCAACATGATTGGCTACCAGTTTTTTATATCCCGATGATCTCCTTTCTTGTAGAGTAAAATAATTATCCTTTCATCAAGTCCGACACTCTCTTGTCATTCACACAGGTTTTCACCACTTCACACACATGATTCTTTATCACAGGCCAACATTTCACATAAAATTCAGCAGGTAAGCCATCACCCCCTAGTGTCTTGTTACTCTTCATATTTTTCAAGACCCCCTCCACCTCCAGCTCAGTCACTGGGTCTAGCAAGGTTTCTGCATCTTCTGCACACAGATTTCCCTTCACCACCTCACAATAGTCCTCCATCTCTACCTTCGGTCCACCTTCACCCCCACATACAATTCCCCGTAAAAGGATCTGATCACCTCCTCCATCCTTTCACCATGCACCTCCTCCTCGCCTTCCAACACAGTACAGAACACTTTCTTTACTCCATAGGACTTCTTAAAGAAGTACCTCAAGCACTTCTCATCCTCCTCCATTTGCTCAACCTTTGCCCTAAATACAATTCCCCTCCCATGTTCCTTCAAAGCCGCATTCCTTGCATCACGCATTTCTTTAATCTCCTCCTCCACCTCCACACCCAACCTTTTACACCGATATAGGAAATGCAACTTGTCAAGCAGGTTTTCATTCTCCTCCCGCCTTCACATTCCCCAGTCTTTTAAAAAACACAGCAATCCTCTTCTTCGCCCAATTCCACCAAACTCCCAAAGAAAGGTGCGAAAGCCTCCATCAACCCTTTCTCACTCAAAAAGGATACATTAAGTTTCCATATACCATTGCCAAAATCCACACCAGTCTCTAAATCAAGGGTCTCAAGTAATAGCACATGGTCCAAAAAGGTAACTGAGTTTACCCCATAATCCAAAACTCTCAAAAATTGTGATGGAAAAATAAAATTAATCCTGGACCTCACTGTACCTTTATCTGAGAAAAAGGTAAAGGATAAGTTCTCCTTTTCAACCTCCCTTGCCACATCTTTAAGATGAAAATCATCCACCACCTCATTCAAGGCTCTTGAAGATACATCCACTCCTCCATCCTCCCCTGAACCTTGTCTCTCCTCCCTCCTCCTAACACAATTGAAATTACCAACCAAAATTGTGGGAATCCTACCAGGTAAGTGCAGCCTTAAGTTATTCAGAAACACACACCTCTCATTCTTATGCGCTGGTGCGTAGCAATTTATGACCCGTACCTTCCTCCCAAGTATTTCAAACACTGCCACTTGCATCCTCCCAGGTACCACCACTTCATGTGAAACACACTGTACCATATGATTTTTTACTAGGATCCCCACACCCTCACACCTTGGAGACCACAAAGACATCCCGCGTTTCCCTCCCTCCTTTATCACCCTCTCCACACCACACTCTTGAACGCAGATCAAATCAGACTTATCATTACTCAACTCATCAAATACCACTGCTCTTCTCCAATTGGAACAAATACTCCTTACATTGACCATGCCTACAATGAACGCCATTGCAAGGAAATATTTAATCAGAACATCAGCCATAACAATACACTTAAAGATCCATCCTTGACTCCATACTCAATTCATGCACTCCTGCTTGAATCTGCTGCCTTCTCCTGGAAAATGGAGAACTGGCGCACTCTGCCTCAGAATCCCCATCTGCATCTATCACAAGGTCACCTCCCCCTTCATCCACACCATCCTCCACCTGAGCCTTTTTGTGTGATGACTCGGTAGAGGGCATTTCCAAAGAGATGACTAAGGGCTGTCCACATGGCAAGTTGCCTTCACTATCCACATCTATCATCTCATCATCATCTTCTCCCTCGTCTTTATCCTCCTCTTCTTCCTCCCCTGAATATAGTCCACTCATGAGAGATAATAACATTCCGGGACTTGCTACCCCAGTCATCACACCCTTCACCTCCAGGGATCTATTCTCTCCTCCAGACAGGGCATCATCACGCTGATCGACCTCCTCCATACTCGGGGTCCAGGATGCCACACCAGCCGTCATGCCACCATCTTCACCTGCAACAGTCGCTGAGCCTCCAGCGCCGGTACTACCACCCACCACTGCATCTCCAATGGTCGCACTGGCACCCCTGACTCCATCAGCCACCGCAGTCCGCTCCACAGGCACAGCTTAATTAGCCATAAGACCCGGAGGAACGGCCAAGTCTGCATTGGCAGGTCTCACGCCATCTCTCCCCCCAGCTCCGTCCTCTTGGGCTTCTGCTGTACTCCGCTCCGACCGTCCTTCTCCGTTTGCCAATTAGCCACCCTCTCTTCCAATGCCACCCATCTTCTTGAAGAGAAGTACCGATCGCATTGTTTCGCCAGATTCCCTGGTTCCTTACAAATATCACACCGCTCCGACTCTTTACAGTCCTTAGAGAAATTACCCTGCTTCCCACAGAATCTACATTTTGCTTTTTGATCACAGTCATTGCTTGAGTGCCCATAAACGAAACATTTTCGACAATAGCTTGGCTGTCCCAGATAAAACAGAAACCCTCTCTCACTCCCAATGGTAAATACTGCCGAGGAGCCTCCTCACTCCACCTACATAATTTAGATCTATCTGAAAGCTCCCAAAAAATGTATACTTTCCTGACCAGATCCCAAATTTGTTGATCACTTTATCTCCTCCTCTCAGCACCTCACAAAAAGATTGCAGGAATGCCCTTACCAAACTAAAGTCCGCAAAAGGGTTGTACATATGTACATATGATTTTTTCCTCCTGCATGAACAATGGCATTAACTGCACTTTTTTCACTGCCTCTTCACCTGCTGCTTGTCTTGCAGCCTCATAGACATTCCAACATAACTTGGTAGAAGCAAACGTAATGTCATAAATACGTTGCTGAGGAAAATCCTGTAGACACATAATATTTCTTACCGGTACACCTAGAAATTCCAAACATCCACCATGATCGTTCAAAGGTTCACTTTGTCTTTAAATTCCAGCTTCACAGTGAAGTGAAGTGATTCCCTTAGTCCTCGATTCGCCATGATTTGGCATGAAGGGGGCCCCGGGAAAGCCCTCTACCGATCTACTGTAAACATCCCTTATAATAGAAAAAAAGCATGACAAGACCTCTTGAATATGAGATCTGGGGTCAAAAAGACCTCAGATCTCATATTTACACTAAAATGCAATAAATAAATAAATAAAAATGTAATTTAAAACAAAATGCATGCTGGAGATATGTACAATAGGGATGCAATTTCAGTTCAAGTCAAACATCGGGTGTTCGCCCGTTCGCTGAACAGCAAATTTTATGGGGCATTCGTGGCAAATTCGAGCACCCCATAAGGCACTGCAAGACTGCAGTGCTTTGCTGTATGATAATTGGCCAAAGCATACACATGACCTGCATGCTTTGGCCAATCACAGCACGTTCCTCAGCAAGAGCCGTAATTGGCCAAAGGCAGGGTGCTCCGGGGACTAAGTCCATGCCCCACACTATATAAGGCTGCTTACACAGCGCCGGTATAGTGTGTTATAGTGGACAGAGATAGAGAGATTAAGCTAGATTAGGCAGGCATGTTAGTTAGTGGCAGTGTATTTAATATATATATACTATATATATATATATATATATATATATATATATATATATATATATATATATACAGTCAGACTAATATATATATATATATATGTAGCGCTATCCCCGAAGAAGCCGCTAATGAATGTTCGATTCTGCACCCTGCCTCCCAACCCCAAGAATGGTCTCAACACCTCTGGCACACCTGCTTGGTAATATTAGTGTGGGACCCAGCAATAGAGAGAAGCACAATAATGATAAACCATAAAGTATATTTACCATAGCCCTGGATCCCATCACTTCACCAGCTGTAGCAGTAAATAGAGACTCACGTAGAATATTAATTAATCACTCAGAAAATTTACTAAAGTGGATATTAAACACAATGAACAATGTGACAAATCAGAAACATTAAATGAAAGTGAATAACAGTCAGTGTATATGTGAAACGGTGGGTTCAATAATCACAGTAGGGGGTATATGCAGACAGGTGTATAATGGGACAGGCGTTCAATATGCTCCAAATCCTATATTAAACACCTTCCCACGGAAACCCCAATACACACACACCAAACTGTCATAATATAATGTTACTTACATCCAACAGTACAATGCAATATTTAACCTGCACTCAAGGGCTCCCTCTAGGTGGTAATTCAATGTTCAAACTATAAAGTAGAGCCATGATGCTTTGCAGAATATGATGAAAGTCCCTTTTTTACAAGTATCTTCAGCTAGCCTATATTTTAAACTGCAGTATTTGTAATCCAACAGGGAAACAAAGAGAAAGCAAACTGTAGAATAAATTATGTGTTGATAACTGTTTCACTTAACAAAATAGGGCACTTGTAACACTTCCTCCTTATCTGTGAGTGTAATACTACTGACTAGTAATAGTACTGACTTTATAGCACAGGGAAAAACAGACCCTAGAGTTCAGCGGTATGTGGCCTGTGAATAGGTAGGATCACTTCTGTGGGATTACAAGTCTCACCAGCAGTCTGTAAATAACTCACTCAGCAATTAGTGCACTGTACTGAAATGGGCAGGTGCCCTCTCACCACAATAGACCCAAAGGCTGTGAGGTTCCATCCAATCTCCCCTCCTGATGTCTCAGTCTGATGAAAGATGGCGCCGCCGCGCTGTACCCCTCCTCTGGATGGCTGTAATGCAGGAAACTTACAGGTGTTCTGGCACTACACACCAATCTGCTTGCTAAGCTGGCCAGGCTGTATCCAGAACTCCCTCAGAGGCTGGCGATCCTGCTCTGCGCTGTGTAGGCCACAGTCTTTTGGTCACACACACACACAGACCTCCCTGCTGGTTGATGAATGGCGTCTGGAGAGACCGAAAGCCGGCCACACCTGTCCTTTTTATCTGTTTACTCGGAAGGCTGTTCTGTGACTTGGCATTGTGGGTCTGTGACTTGGCTATGTGGGTCAGTAGTTCCCAGACTGATTTAACTTCATGAGTCACTTCCTCATCTAACTATGCAATCTCAATCTCAATGCATAGCTGTTTGCTTCTTAAAAAAAGGGAAAAGATCCTGGTAAAGTCTCAGCGGTCACTAGAGGGAGCCAAACCCTTACTTAAGAAACTACACATTACTTAACATGGTAACTTGGTAGCAAACCCCTGTGTTACACATATATACTCTGCATTCAGTGTAGCCTATATATACAGGCTATATATATACTAGCCTATATATACAGTGTAAACTCTATATTCACCAGTACAGGCAGTGTATTTGATATATATATATATATATATATATATATATATATATATATATATATATATATATATATATATATATGTCTATCTATCTATCTATCTATCTATCTATCTATCTATCTATCTATCTATCTATCTATCTATATATATATATATATATATATATATATATATAGAGTCAGACTAGTATATATATATATATATGTATATATATATATATATATATATATATATATATATATATATATATATATATATACACTCTGCATTCAGCGTAGCCTATATATACAGTGCATTCGGCAGTGTACAGTTTCTAATACAGTGCAGGCGGTGTACACAGTATATAATACAGTGTAGTGCAGTGTTAAAAAAAATACCCATCATGTCTGGAAGGCCTCCAAGGAGAGGCAGATGTTCATAGGCCACTAAAAGAGGACAAGCAGCCTCTGAAATAATATTTACCAACGGGGACCGTTCCTGCACCCAACAAGAGTAACTTGAGGGGTTACAGTGTTTTGGCACCACCAACTCCTAAGGCCCAATTTTTCAGCAAAGTATATAGTACAGTCCATATAGTATATATACTGCAATTCAGAGTATGTAGTGCAGCCCGTATAGTATATATACTGCAGTTCAGAGTATGTAGTGCAGTCCGTATAGTATATATACTGCAGTTCAGAGTATATAGTGCCCTCAGTGTAATATATATAATACAATTCAGGGTATATAGTGCAGTGTACAATATATAATATAGTGTATTGAAGTGGTTAAGGGGAGCCCTATGACAAAATTAAGAAAAAAACTACATGGATTCCCCCCATTCATACCAGGCTCTTTAGGTCTGGTATGTATTTTGGGGGGGACCCCCATGCCATATTTTTTTTTTAATTGCCGTTGAGTTCACCTTAATATCCATACCAGACCTGAAGGGCCTTGTATGGACTGAGGGGGGGAACCCATGCTGTTTTTTTAAATGATTTTTGATGTATATTGCTGGGATCTGGCAATACATTACAGCCGTGAGAAAATTTTAATGACTTTTTTGCTTTAGAAATGTAATTTGGCTGCAGTAATTTTCTAAATATGGGAAAAATTTGCTACTTTACAGGCAGACTAAGGGGACCCCCCAGGCACGATATTTAAAGGAATATTTCATTTTTATTGTTTATTGTGCACTTTTGATTTGTTACGTTTGTGTCCCATAGGCTTTAACAGTGTTCGCATTTTCGCACACATTTTTTGTCTGTTTGCAAGTTCTGGTGTGAACTGAACCGGGGGAGGGTTGTTCGGCTCATCCTTAATGTACAATCTAACTTTCAAAAGATTTGTATTTTTCATTGCAGAAGAAAAACAAAACAGAGTATTAAAATGACATATATCGAGTAAATTGAAATTGTATTGGGTAGCGATGTGACAGTCGATGGGGTTACTTTCCCTGGCATTTCAGCTAAAAGTTTGCAACAAGAGGGTTGAGAGGACAGCTGAATTAGGGGGTTATCCCTGACCTGGGCACCCCTAATGGGATCAACCTGTGCCCAGGTGTGACTTCCCCTCCCACTACCTCATTCCCACCCTGAAGCCAACAAACGAGCAAACAGACAGTGAGGGAGTTGGCATCAGGAAGTCTCCTTTGCTATACTAGGAAAGCTCATCATAAATAGTGGCATACCATAATCAGCAAAATATGACTATAATAGTACACTAGAAACAGCGCTAATGTTGAGCTAAAACGGGTTATATGTGGCCAACTTCACAAAAAAAGTGTCTTTTAAGAGAGAAAGTCAGTAAGCATAATAGTTCAGACAGTGTTCATAGGTGATGAAGAAATTCAGCGTGCACCTTCCACCGATCCATCCACTTCCACCCTGTGAGCACACGTTCCCCTTAGGGGGTTAAACTCACCAGAGCTTGAAAAACACAAGCATCCAAGAAAGGAGATATCCGAACTCAAGGCAACTGTCAGTAACCCTCCAGAGGGATCCAAGACGGTCAGGGCTCATACATCACCAAACAACAAAGAGAAGGCGCACATAGCGTAATCCTGTTTATTATTTAAAACCCTTCACATCACACAAAGACCCCCCCTTCAAACATTATACGTACATTGTTATTGCAGTCCAAAGAGCACATCAAAAGGAAGCATCAGACACAGCACTTCACCCAAGTAAATTCAGCCGGTTCAGCCTCCCAAGTAGCAGAGTCTAACTTCCTGGTTGTGAACCAGGCTGTGGTGGAGCGCAAGCGTCACTTCCGACGTCGTGTAGGCCACGCCCTGACGCGTTTTGTCATATCCTGACTTCAACAGAGGGCGTGGCCACACGACTAACAGACGAGTCTATATTGCCCAGCCCCATCCACCCTAACCAATCAGAAATGCGTTCGGCGTGACGACAGGTGCATATCGTCAGCCAGAATACACACTGACGGCTTCTCCACAGGAGAAAGGGGAAGGCAAATAGCTACTTTGCACATAGGTTCGCAAAAGCGAAAATAAACATACCCAGGCTGAACACCGCCAGCCAATGAGAGTAAAGAAAAGGTAAAAAAAGGGGACATTACTCAGTATACTTTTAAAATAAAAGATCACAGTATATCAACACATGCAATCACTACCTAAACCGGAAATATCTCTATCAGAGATTCTTATATATGCATCGACCTACTGCAGCCATCCCCAAAGAGGATCGCTACATATCGCTACAGCATATAATGCGATCAGTAAGGAGTAATCACTGCATGTTAATGGTGCCTGTCAGGCGCATGTCAAAGCAATATAAGGCAGATCATTGATTCCATAAACTTCAATCGTTAATACCTCATTAAATACAGACAGTGAATATTCAATCAAAACCCATAATAAAAAATTTACAATAAATCTCTAAATACAATCAATTAAGAAGAGATCAATAATATGATAATATAAGGGACTATAAGCTGAATAGATCTCTATCAGAGATCGCTGCATATGCAAATACATACTCCAGCAATCCCCTAAGCAGGTCGCTACATATCGCTACAACATATCCAGCGATCAACAGAGACTGATCACTGCATGTTAACCGTGCCTAACGGTTGCATACACAAAAAATTATATAGCAAATCATTAATTACATACAATTAAATCATTAAAAACGGTTAGTAAATAATCGATCAAAAACGCATAGTAAAAAAATTCTCATTATATCTCTAAATAAAGACAATTTAAAAAGCCAATTAAAACAAGGTCAATTTAAAACAGACCAATAATGGGTAGTAGATTTCTAAAAAAGAGACCAATAGTGGGCAACAAATTTCTGAAAAAGAGCCACATTGAGGTAAATTAAAACCAAAATAAGCTTAAAACGACATACATTAAATAGATACTATAAAACAACCTCAACTTTACCTGGCATAAGTGTATAGACAATTTACACATTAGAAGGAGACTAGCCACCTATATCCCATAATCCACAACTAAAAATCGCTTATAAAGCAATTAATATCCAACTCCACATTCAACCCTCTTGGCGATAATGTATCTGCCAAGAAGATCCACTGGGTCTCTCTCTTAGAGAGGTCACGGACCAAGTTAGAGCCCCTCCAATTTGGTTTTAAATGATCAATGCCCCAGAATCTGAGGCCAGAGGGGTCTTGGTTATGCTTTAGTTTGAAGTGGAGCGAGACATTATGATCTTTAAAACCTATTTTTATGTTGGTTATATGCTCTGCGATCCTGATTCTTAGAAGTCTCTTGGTGCGGCCTATATACATAAGCCCACATGGACATTGGAGAGCATAGACAACATAGGAGGTGTTGCACGTAATGAGCTCTTTAATAGCAAACTCTTTGTTATTAGAGGTGGATGTGAAACTCTCCAACGCTCTTAACGGCCTCTCTACGTCCTTGCAAGCACGACACCTCCTACAGCTATAAAAACCATTCTTATTCCAAAACGTGGGTGGTCTGGGAGGAGGGTCTAAGACCTTCCGCACTATTTTGTCTGAGAAACTCAGGGCCCTTCTGTAGATAAACTGAGGCCTACAGGGTAGGACTGATTGTAACACTTTGTCCATACACAGCACATGCCAGTGGGCAGAAAAAATACCTTCCACTTCTTTATACTGAGAATGAAAGCTCGAAATGAAGCTCCATTCATGACTGTCCTTATTTGGAACCCGCGGACCTTCTGCTAAAAAGGTTTCTCTGGGTTGCATAGCCAATTCCTGAATAGTGGAATCAAGAACATCCTCATAATATCCTTTTTCCATAAATTTTTTCTTTACAACCTGAGCCTGTGCCAAGAAATCCCCAACTTCTGAACAGTTCCTTTTCACCCTAGTGAACTGTCCCTTCGGAATATTTTTTAACCACATAGGGTGATGACCACTGTCAATAGGCAAGTAACTATTAGAATCTGTGGGTTTAAAATAGACCCTAGTTCCCAACTTGTCTCCTTGTCTGAAGATGCTCACATCCAGAAAATGTATCTCACTCTGACTAAATTCGTTCGTCAGTTTAATATTATTAACATTAGAGTTAAGTTCATTTAAGAATTCATGTAAGCTATCACTAGACCCTTCCCAAATAAAAAACAAATCATCAATGTATCGTTTGTACAACAGGAGCTGGGTGCGGGGTACCGAAAAAATCGTTTTATCCTCCCACTCACCCATAAACAAATTTGCTATGCTTGGGGCAAATTTAGCCCCCATAGCAACGCCCCTGCATTGGGAAAAGAAACAACCATCAAACCAAAAAAAATTATGGCTTAGGCAGAAATCTAGGGCATTTCTAATGAAAACTTTCTGATTCTGTGGCAAATCCTCGCGTTGGCACAAAGCCCAATTTAGTGCCAAAAGCGCGTCATCATGCTGGATAATTGAATATAAGGACGCCACATCTGCCGTTACTAAATATAGCTCATGTTTTCCTGATAGATCTATCTGCTGTAGAGTCTGTAGGAGACTTTTCGTGTCTTTAAGATACGCCTTAGTCCGTATAACACTGTCCTGGAGAAAATGATCCAGATATTGGCCATTCGAGATGTAATGGAGCCAATCCCGTTCACTATAGGCCTTCCGGGTGGATTATTCAAATCTTTATGTATCTTAGGTAGTGTGTATATGGTGGGGATTCTGCTATTACTCGGTACCAGATACTTTCTTTCTCTATTAGATAACACGCCTGTCGTGTACCCCATCTCAACCAAATTCCTAAGATCTTTTTCGTATTGTACAGTCGGATCCTTACTTAATTTTACATACGTGTACTTATCATCTAACATTGTAGTCAGTTGATTATAATAAAATTCCTTATTTAAAATCACTACCCCACCCCCCCTTATCGGCGGGTCTTATCACTATTTCCTTCCTCTTTTCAAGCATAGTGATTCTGTCCAGTATATGTTGGGGATTTACTTTCTTTCTGGGCACTAAACCCTCCAAATCACGTAACACCAATCCCTTGAACACCTCAATGTGTTGGTTTGCACTATTCAGAGGATTGAAGAGGGATTTGTTTCTTAATCCACTATCCATTGGTCCTGAATTCCTAATATTTACTGATTGGGGATTTTTATTTAAAAAATATTTCTTAATATTTACTTTTCTCATATATTTATGTATGTCAATAAAAACATCAAATTTATTGATCGGCCTTTTTAATTTGAGTAATGTGATTTTATCCCATAAAGAGACCAATATTTTGCATTTAGGGCTGAAATGTGGCCTGAAAAGGCCGATCAATAAATTTGATGTTTTTATTGACATACATAAATATATGAGAAAAGTAAATATTAAGAAATATTTTTTAAATAAAAATCCCCAATCAGTAAATATTAGGAATTCAGGACCAATGGATAGTGGATTAAGAAACAAATCCCTCTTCAATCCTCTGAATAGTGCAAACCAACATATTGAGGTGTTCAAGGGATTGGTGTTACGTGATTTGGAGGGTTTAGTGCCCAGAAAGAAAGTAAATCCCCAACATATACTGGACGGAATCACTATGCTTGAAAAGAGGAAGGAAATAGTGATAAGACCCGCCGATAAGGGGGGTGGGGTAGTGATTTTAAATAAGGAATTTTATTATAATCAACTGACTACAATGTTAGATGATAAGTACACGTATGTAAAATTAAGTAAGGATCCGACTGTACAATACGAAAAAGATCTTAGGAATTTGGTTGAGATGGGGTACTCGACAGGCGTGTTATCTAATAGAGAAAGAAAGTATCTGGTACCGAGTAATAGCAGAATCCCCACCATATACACGCTACCTAAGATACATAAAGATTTGAATAATCCACCCGGAAGGCCTATAGTGAACGGGATTGGCTCCATTACATCTCGAATGGGCCAATATCTGGATCATTTTCTCCAGGACAGTGTTATACGGACTAAGGCGTATCTTAAAGACACGAAAAGTCTCCTACAGACTCTACAGCAGATAGATCTATCAGGAAAACATGAGCTATATTTAGTAACGGCAGATGTGGCGTCCTTATATTCAATTATCCAGCATGATGACGCGCTTTTGGCACTAAATTGGGCTTTGTGCCAACGCGAGGATTTGCCACAGAATCAGAAAGTTTTCATTAGAAATGCCCTAGATTTCTGCCTAAGCCATAATTTTTTTTGGTTTGATGGTTGTTTCTTTTCCCAATGCAGGGGCGTTGCTATGGGGGCTAAATTTGCCCCAAGCATAGCAAATTTGTTTATGGGTGAGTGGGAGGATAAAACGATTTTTTCGGTACCCCGCACCCAGCTCCTGTTGTACAAACGATACATTGATGATTTGTTTTTTATTTGGGAAGGGTCTAGTGATAGCTTACATGAATTCTTAAATGAACTTAACTCTAATGTTAATAATATTAAACTGACGAGCGAATTTAGTCAGAGTGAGATACATTTTCTGGATGTGAGCATCTTCAGACAAGGAGACAAGTTGGGAACTAGGGTCTATTTTAAACCCACAGATTCTAATAGTTACTTGCCTATTGACAGTGGTCATCACCCTATGTGGTTAAAAAATATTCCGAAGGGACAGTTCACTAGGGTGAAAAGGAACTGTTCAGAAGTTGGGGATTTCTTGGCACAGGCTCAGGTTGTAAAGAAAAAATTTATGGAAAAAGGATATTAAGAGGATGTTCTTGATTCCACTATTCAGGAATTGGCTATGCAACCCAGAGAAACCTTTTTAGCAGAAGGTCCGCGGGTTCCAAATAAGGACAGTCATGAATGGAGCTTCATTTCGAGCTTTCATTCTCAGTATAAAGAAGTGGAAGGTATTTTTCTGCCCACTGGCATGTGCTGTGT